>NC_133649.1:193212094-193512094 GCF_009905375.1 Apium graveolens
TCTCCTAGTACATACACTTTTGCAGCATTTTTAAATTTCTACTTAGTTTCAATTCATATATCTGTTAAGTGTTTTGTTATCATCAAGTTAACCCTGAATTTATGCCTACAATTCTTATAGACATAAATAGGGGGAGATTGTTAGGAATGTATGTGCATTAGTTTGATGATATGTTTAACAAAATACTTAAGTAGAAATTAGTGTCTGTAGCCTCAACGGATAAGACCACTTTGGCTATCCGTTGATGGTGTAGCTTTACTTAGAAATAAGTCTAGTGTTGTAGCATATTTCAGTCTCTGTATTTAAAAATGTAATTCTTGGAAGTTGAGAGAAACTATGAGTCATGTTGACTACTAGATGATATGCAGATAGGAAGGCCAATTGTAAATACTTCATGCCTTGTAATTTTGTATAAGTGAAGTGGTATCAACGGATGACTTAAAGACCTTCAACGGATGAGAAGCTAAGCTTCAACGGATGTCTCTAAAGCTTCAACGGATGAAAGCTTCAACGGATAACATCCTTCAACGGATGAGTGCATCAACGGATGAAAGCTTCAACGGATAACATCCTTCAACGGATGAGTGCATCAACGGATGAAAGTTTCAACGGATGTTCTGATGATTAGCCGTTGATAAGAGGTAGTTGTACCTACAGACAGAGGCACATGGGTTGATAGAGACAACTGAGATGTGGTAGCCGAATTTCAGGAACAACAGAAAAAGCAGCCGTTCTTCTCTGGTACAAAGATGCAATAGTCAACAAAGTACTGGAGTGAACAGGAAAAGAAGCAAGTGAAGATCTTATTTTATTACTGTATTTTATATTGTTCTTCACTTGTACACTTGGTAATATATAAACCAAGTAGAAGCTAGTAATCAGGTGTGAGATTTTCCAGAGCTGTTTAGAAAAACATTGAGAGAAAATTCATCTAGTTTGTACTAGGATGCAGCTGTGATCAACATTGTTTAATCACAGATTTTCTAATATACCATCTCTGGTGGAACAACAAATCCACCAGAAAAGTTTTTAAGGTCTGTTGTGTTCTTTACATTTGTGCTTGAATATATATATGTCTGCATTAGCTTAAAGCAATTCACACACTTGTTCTTCTTGAACACACAACTTTCATAAACTGCTCAAAACTTGAAAAAGTTTTGAGATTTACATTCAACCCCCCTTCTGTAAATCTCATTGTTAGTCCACTAGGAATAACACCAGTATTGGGATGCCACCCTATGAAGCCCTTTATGGACGTAAATGCAGATCTACAGTGTATTGGGACGAAGTAGGAGAACGCAAAATACTTGGACCTGAATTAGTGCAGCAGACAAAGGAAGTTGTTAAAGTTATCCAGAAGAGATTGATAGCAGCACAAGATCATCAAAGGAAATATGCAGATCAATCAAGGAAAGACATGGAATTCGAAGAATGAAGCTTAGTATTACTGAAAGTATCACCGTGGAAGGGATTAACGAGGTTTGGAAGGAAAGGAAAGCTGAGCCCAAGATATATCGGACCTTTTGAGGTTCTAAAGCGTGTTGGAGAAGTAGCTTACGAGTTAGCATTACCTCCGCACATGGAGCACATTCACAATGTTTTTCACGTATCGATGCTTAAGAAGTATAATCCAGACTCCAGGCATGTAATAGAATATGAGCCAATAGAGCTTCAGGCAGACTTGTCATATATAGAGAGTCCGATAGAAATTCTAGAGAAAAAAGAGAAAGTATTAAGAAATAAAGTAGTAAAGTTAGTAAGAGTATTGTGGAGAAACCCAAAGGTTGAAGAGTCAACCTGGGATTAGAAAGTGATATGAGAGAAAAGTACCCTCATTTATTTTCTTAGGAGATTCTAAGGACAGAATCCTTTTAAGGGGGGAAGGATGTAATATCCGGGATATATCGTGTAATTATTTTACTAATAAATAATCATTATATGTGTTCAGTATCTATTCTGTGAATTATTTGTTAAGTGTTAAATGTATTTGGATGTTAAAAATAATATTAATTGAGTATTTTAATTTTATATGTCCAAAATAAAATATAGATAATTGTCATATCTTCCTAATTATTTTTTTGTTGATTTATGATTTTATAGGAAATATATGGATTCTATAAAATCTTTTTCCGAGTATTTTAAAACTATTTTATACAAACGGGAACCAACCGACGTCATCCGTTTTTTATGTTTTTAACCCGAAACTCTCCTAAAAACTACTTTCTAACCTAATTGCAATATTCCGAGCATTTTCCATATTTTGACTTTTTCGATCCGGCGTATGGTTTGTCCTGTGCGGGTCCCGGCGCAATATTTTTAATACATTATTCGTTTCGGTAAATCCATAAAACTCGTATTTTGATAAACGGGATCTTTTTATTAAACTATCACAATTATCACCTCGTAATACGTGTAACCAGGCGCTGAGACCAAGACCGCAGTACAAATTGTACTGATTTGGATATTTATCCCGAAAACCGGTACCGTTTGGATCAGTTTTTATAAATAAATGTACCAGTTTGTATCTGTAATGATCCAATGGGATACTAATTTTCTGTAAATATAAGTAGCCTTTTACCGTATTTTATTCCGTATCAAAATCATTTGCAGTTAGTAATTATATAATTTTCCAGAGAAAATACTCATATTCATATAATCTTCTGAAAATCAAACCAACTTTTGAAGGTGTTATTGATCTTTGTTTGGAAAGCTCGAGTAACCAAATTAAAGGTCTTGAAGAGCTCTACCAGAATCTGTGATCCATACACCTGCAGAATCAAAGGTTTATTTTCTGGAAATTTATTTATTTTTGAATTATTTTTTTTAAAACTACGAATTTTTGTTCGGATGATTGTTTGGATGATTTGATGATTGCATGTTGTAGAGCTTGTTCTCCTAATGATTTTCATATGTCATATGACTGATTTGGAGTTCAATAACATGTTCAAAATTGAGTTTAATCTTCGAATTTTAAAATTAGGGTTTATAACCCGTATGAATGTTTTTAATTCAAATTTGGGGCTTTTTGATTTAGGGGTTTTTAGTTGTTGTGTTATAGTGGGTTGTGTTCCTTATGAAATTTGTAATCGATTGGTATATAGCTCGTTAACAGAGGACGTCTGAATCGAAGGGAGTTGTGTTTTGAAGTTTTCGTCGATTTGCCGGAAACCGGCGATGTTCTTGGCCATTTTCCGGCCAGGACAGGGATTATTGATGTGATTTGATTGCATGGTTGTGTTCCTGGTTATCTCTAGATTATATCTGGAGCAGATGGTGGGGGAGGATGCCGGAATCGTGTTCTCCGCCCACCCTTATATTTTCCGGCGACTGGACTGCAAAATTACAGTTTAGTCCCTGTACTTTTGTAGGTGATGAAGTTTAGTCCCCCAGGTTTCCAGAATTTGCAAAAATAGGATTCCTGTTTTAAAAATATTCAAAAATCATATTTTCTATTTATTTTAATTATAAAAATCCGTTTTTAATTTCTTAAAATTCCAAAAATTATTATTTTAATTCCAAAAATTATTTTAATTCAAAAATAAATCTGAATTAATTAGTTAATTAATTTCAGTTAGTATTTAATTGATTAATTGGTCAATTAATTCAAAAATTAATTGATTTTATTAATTATTAATTGATTTTAATTAATTATTTAATTAGGTTTAATTATTTAAAAATGATTTAAAAATTCCGAAAAATAGTTTCGAGCTTTATAATATTATTTTAAATAGTTTTGAAGGCTCGATAATTATTATAAAATTGTTTTGAAGCCAGTTTTGGCCAGTCGAACCCTGTTTATTACTCCGAAATTGATCCAACGACTCGTTTTAATTCCGAAAAATGTTTTAAAAATCATTTTAAATACTCGAAAGCCTGTTTATGACCCGAGACTCCATTATAAATGATAAATCATTGATTATTTAACGTGTTATGTGTTATATGTGACTTGTTGGTTGACTGTCGGTATATAAACATTTGATGTTTACTTATTTATAGTATAACTTTCAATCCGTTAATCGGATTTGGGTGAAACGAAGGGTAGATAGAAGTATATGTGGAATAGAATCATATGAGTTGAATATTGATAGATGCTTATAATATGTGAGCAGAAGAGGCAAGGCGTAGGAAAGGGGAACAGATAGTCGAGGAGTAGACGGTTGTGAATGAAAGTTAGAGAAGTATAGCAAACTAATACCAGGCAAGTGTTCTGAACTTTCTCGAGATATATTATAGTGGGTTGATAGTCCTTTTTTATATTGCAAGTGCTTTGAAGCACTGAACCAAAAACCCTGATTCCAGTTATTCATCTTGAGTCGTAAACCTTATTCTTTCTAAACCGTTGATTGTTGTACACCCAAATATGAACCACAGATATACGATACTACTCCACAAATACATACAAATTAAATACCAAACACTGAACCGAATTACTTATATACTCAAACCATTGTACCTTATGATTTTGAAAGACTAATTCCTGGTAACCCTGAAACATTGATTCCTTTGTTATCCAATTCTTTCATTACCTAACCTCCAAGCTTTGAAAATGCCATATTGATCCTTATGAAGATTGAAACTATTTCATTATTGAACGTCCAATGTTGTTAATGATTCTGTTTATTGCTTATTACTGTTTATTCTGTTATTATGTTAGAATTGGATTGTTTTTATAAAATTGTGGACCAGATTCGTGGTCAGACCATATAATGGTCAAGTTAGGCCAATGTGTGCCTTGGATCCAGTAGTTAGAGCAGTGTTGTGTGCTTTGCTCGGGGTTAGTGCGTGACTGATCAGCAGCCTAACCTTGGTTTTTAAAATGAAAATATAATATCCAATTCTAAATCATAAATCATTGTTCACTTGGTATCATAACCCTTTTCACCTTATGATTATTATTCTCAGTTTTGTCATTGTGACTTGCTGAGCTAGTTAGCTCATTTGTGCGATGTTGTGTATGTTCTTTTCCAGTTAAGAAGGAACCGGTTGGTACCGAGGATCCCCAGTCCAGCGCGAGAGCTAGGGGTTCAGGTTGATCGATTTAAGCTAGTAGGCTTCTTTTGGGATAATTTGAGTTTGTAAAAGTTTGTAATAATGTTTAATACTCAGTTCTGAGTTTGGATAGTTGGGATTTGAATGTTTGTAATATAAGTAGGTGTGTTTGGCTTGTATGCATACTTTAACCTATTGTGGTCCGTGGTAGCTGGTAAGTAGGGTCACTGCATATTATTATTATTATCTTTATTATTGTTATATGCAGGTTATAAATAAGGTATGTGTGTGTGGACCCCAAACTTCTGACCCGGGTTTGGAGGGCGCCACAGGCTTGATACTGTTCTAGGAAAAAGACTCAAGTCTGCTCCTTTGCATTTTTACAGACTTTAAGTGTTACAAGTACAAAATACAAATTTAGATAACAATATAACTTACTTAGGGTTGACAAGTTGTCTTAGTCTTGTTAAAGTACATGCATGTCTTTTACAACAATCTCCCCCAATTTGTGAGAAGATTGCTTCACACAAATTCATGCATGTTAACAAGACTAACCCCAAGTTTAAAACTGATGGAAGATAAGATTAAAACATAAAGCTTGATAGAATTACAATTTGTACAACATAAGATTCACCAGGTTCCAAGATTACAAGAGTCAGGTAAAGACAATTTTTACATCTGCTTCTTCTCTAAGTTTATCCTTCAAGTGATCAAGAATTTCAAGTTATTCTATGATGAGTGTTCCACTTAGAGCTTCCATAAGTTTTTGCCTTGTTGCCTTAGGGTACCCCTGGTCCAGATACTCTAAACTGAATCTTGAGAATCCACTGTTTAGAAATCTACCATCTTTAGAAATTCTGCTCATTCCTTTTTCTTTCAACTCTTCTGATCTTTTTATAAACATATATATTTCTTCATCATGTTTCCTTCTTCTTTCTTCAGCTTCAGCCTTATCTCTTTTCTTTATTTCCTCCCTTTCAATCAACCATTCAGCCAAAGATGATCTCCAAGTCCTTGTAACAGTGTCCTTGCCTTTTAACAAACTTAACACTCTCTTAATTTCTGCAAGAGTCAAAGAATTCATTAAGTCTTTGTTTAGAAGAGTGAATGTACCATCCTTAAAATAGACTCTAACTTCTCTCAAGGATACAACCCAGACTTTGACAATTTCCTCAGCTGGATTTTGGAAATGGTCTTCATCTGAGATGCACCAATTTAGAGGTAGAAAGTCAGATTCTTTAAAGTAATTATAGATGGCCCTTTTAGTGACTTCCACTTCCTTTACAGGCTTGACTTTCTTAGGCTTTCTCCCCTCAGATTTGAGTTTGAATTTTAGTGAAGGTTTGGCTAAAGGTAGGGTTGTGATTTCTTGAGATTTGTGAGGCTTGAGGTGATTGGAATTTTTAGGAAGGAGTTGGCAGTTTGTCTGTAAAGAAATTTTGGCTTAGGTGTTTGGGAAGATTTGATGTTAGAGATAGTTGATGTTGTGGGTTGAGCTGAGGTTTGAGGTGGTTGTGTTTGGATTTTTAGGGTTGTTTGAGTTCCTAAATCATCATGAGGTTTTCTACTCTTCCTTTCCCCTCTTCTCCTCTTCTCTTCATCTTCCTTGTCATCCTCCTTCTTCTTCTCTCCGCCCTTGCTTCCAGATGGCTTAGTAGACTGACTTGAATTTGAGCCAGAAGGATTTTGATCATCTTTCTTCTGCTCATCATCATTCAAATCATCCTTGTTGATTTTTGTTTTTGGCAAGTTGGCTTCTGCATTATTCAGATATCTTCTTAACAGTTTTATCATCTCCTCATCTTCCACAGTTTTGTTCCTTTTTACTTTCAACTCAGTTTCTAGAGTCATGATGAGCCTTTTGTTTGCCATGACACACTGTTTAGGAACTTGAAAGTGTTTAAAATGTTTAATAGTAGAATAAATGTATGCCACTCCCTTGCTAGGCTGTAGATAAGCTTCTGGGAAAGCGGGTAATTGTGCATTCTTCAATTCTGTTAGCAAGAGAGTATCTTCATGAATCACTATTCTGACTTTGCTTATCAAAACATCTAATTCAGATGCCCTCCTAGAGATAACATAGTTACGGGACACCTGCATACATCTGCCTACCCATGAGTCATTGATATTGACCACTATCCTTCTTTCCTTGAAATTATCTTTAGTTACCAAGATCACTCTTATTGAGTTTATTGTCTTGTCCAATGCTTTCTTGTAGGTGAAGAAATTATCATTGAGAGAAACTCTGAGTGTCTTAAGCAATTCATCAAATTCTCTACTTTGACTGGGACCCTCAGCTGCTTTAAAAAGTCTCTCCATTCCGATATCAACTTTTCAATTTAAACTCTCTTCAGCACTTTAGACTTGTTGTTGAGATGACCTTGACTGTGCCAACCTAGCCTCTATCTCCCCTTTAGTCTTGTTGACAGGCATGAGAAGGGGAGTAGGGATTTCAGGTCTTATTTGTTCAGGCAAAGAAGGTAGTGGTATGTTGAGTTAACCCATGATGGCTCCTAAAACTATGGAATTTTGCATTTGAAGATGCTTATGGGAGTCCACCAGAGTTTGGATGTCTGTTTGTTGGCTCTTGACAAGAGATGTCAAAGCCTGAACTTGTTCAGTGAGCGAGGAGTTGAAGTCTTGCAATGTCGTGACTTGATCCTGTAGAGACTGAATTTGCAGATTTGTTGAGGTGGATCCAGGCTGATAAGAGCTGCTAGATGTGCCAAAGTGTTCTTCTACAGCCTCTTTGATCCCTTCCATCAACAATGTTGAAGGCTTATATCTGATCTGGTGAAGTTGATCCAGCTGGACCTTGGTCTCATTTGAGTGAGTAATTTGTTGCTGGATCACTGTATGGAGATTTGTGAAGGATAGTTTGAGATTTTGACTTCCTTCTCAATAGAGGCAAGATCCATCCTAGCCATTTGCTCAGAGAAATGCTTGAATTTCGAAGAGATCTGCTCTTGAGATGGTATGATCTTGTCCATTTTCTCATTTACCAGTTTTCTGATTCTGTCTTCATGACCAGTGAGCTTGATTTCAAGAGCCTTACCAAACAGATGAAATGCTTTAAGCTGAGCTTTGTATACATCTGTAATGGCATCATAGACAGCTTCTGGACTCAAGTCTTTTGTATTGCTGCCCAGAATAGTAACAAACTCTTCTCTAAATCTGGCCAAAACTTGATTCATCTCCAAGGCAAAGTCCTAAGATAGCCATGCATCCACATTCCCATCTGGCTCAGCATCATTGACCATTTTCTCTTTTTGCTCCTCAACTTCTTCATTATAAGCAAGCATAATAGCTTGATAATCTTGGTTGCTCATGTTTGAAGTTAGAAGATGCTGTGAGATGTTGGTCAGTCCAGAGATCTGCTCTACTAGTAGATCATCTACAGGAGTTGGTTGAGAGGCAGATTCTTGTAGCCACTGAGAGAGTATGTGAGATTGTTGAGGTTGAGAGCTTGATGGTTCATCAGAAACTCCTATGACTGAGATCACAGTTTGACTCACAGATTGCTCTGTGGTTATGACAGTGTGGTGTCCTCCACTTATAATGGGAACCTCCAATTGAATTGGAGGGGATTTGACTGGGTTACTGTCATGTGCACTAGCCTCAAACCCTTGTGTGTCTTGCAACACACTGGCACTTGAATGTGCTATGCGTGCCTCCCCTATGACAGGATCATGGGCAATTGTACTCCTAGCTTCAACTGCAGAGGCAATTTCTGCTAGAGTTATGAGGGGAGTTGTTCCTTCATAAGGAACCTCTAATTGAATTGGAGAGGATTTAGATAGCTCCCCCTCAGGAGTAACCCTCAAACCTTTCAGTCTGTGAGGACTGTTTTGCACATGAAGGTGCATAAGAGATATCCATGGGGTCTTCAGTAAAGACTGATGAACCCCCCATGTTTGTGATGGTGTCATCAAGGTCTACCCCAGCATGTAGCCTCTCACCATCTAAATGAGGTGTCTGGGTGGTGAGCAAAGCTTCTTGAGCTAAGTCACTTGATTTTTGGTGCACTTGAGAAATGGAGTCAAGTGGAATTAGAATAGAAGAATTATTAGATAGAAGAGATTATTGCTCAGTTGTGAGCGTTGGCAGCTCCCCCTGAATAGATGAGGGAGCTTCAAGAGATGTGCTCTCACAGTGAGTGACTTCCTTGTTTCTCCTACCATACACTTGAATTGCTTCTTGTGCAGGCTGTGTAGACTCACTCCTGGTTGTTTTTACAACTGCATCATGTTGGGAGGATGTAGAGGAAGATAGAGTGGTTAGCTTAGTTTGTTTACTTCTTTTGGATCTTTTGACCAAAGGTGGTACTCTTTCAGCTTTCTCCTCAACATTCTCATTTAACATAGCTAGGTTTATCCCCTTTCTCTTCTTTTCACTGACCTCGCCTTTTTGAGAAGATGAGGTCGTTGGTTTCCTAGCTTCTAAAGGTTATGAAAGAATGGTTGCAGCTTGGGAAGATCCCTATTGGTGATCCTGTGTTTGTACTTCCACAGGTTCAGGAATCATAATTGTACTAGATTGTGCATTAGATCTCATGTCAGGCATAGGATAAGGATTAGTCCTAAATCTTTCCAACATAAATGGAGTGATTTTCAGATTTACATTGACCTTATTTTTTGTAGTACGTGAGCCAAATATTATCTTGGATACTTGCTTATAATTGCCTATCTTAGTACTATCTATACCATTCAACAGATGTATGTCAGCTACTTTATTATTTAAAGTGGACATAATAAATCTTGGAAAGAAAATTTCCTTACCTCTAGCTGTTAGGGACATAACCAGCCTGGTTGCAACTTCTTCCAGGATCAGTAGACCAACATTCAGGTGTCTGTTGTGGGCAATTGAATACACCAGCTTTTGCACAACACTTGAGATATTGTCATATCCAGTTATTCTGCAAGTAAAGGCCCTTACTACAGAGTCAAAGATGAATGACCACTCTTTTCTTAGATTGGTTTTTTTTTAAGCCTGACAGGTTGATTTTCCCACCATAATTGATGAAGTTCATAAACTCATTCAGCTCATCAGGAGTTGGTACCTCCACCAGATTCTCAGTTGGCAGCCCCAAAGTTCTATTCACATCTTGGTCATAGAATTATATTCGTTGGCCTCCAATTGTGCATGTCACCACCAGAGAGAGAGAGTAGTTGTTAACATCAGTCCTCACTATAGATAGAGTCCAGAAATCATGCAGCACATCTAGGTACAGTACTGGATTTGCAGTCAAAGCACCTGCAAGATAGGATTCAGACAGCAGCTTTACAAACCCCTTAAAACTATCAGGAGCTTGGTTTGCATCAGTGAAAGCAAGATAGTTAGTTCCTTTCTCCGGGATAGATGCCCTAGCAACATTTTGAGCCATAGTTGATTGATGAGAATGAATGGGTAGGAAAAATCTCTAAGAAGGGATGAAAAATGAGAGAGAAAACAGTTATGGATTGAAGGCTAGGTCACTTTAGATCTCGAAAGCTGTAAGTATACGTATGTATCGAGAAGTCTGGGTATTTATAGTAAAAGAAGATGACTTGTCGAGAACTCAAAAATGGACATTTGGAGTTTGTCTATCGAGAAGTCATTTAGAGATGTGAAGTACATGTAGAGAAGTCATTGTAAATTACTCTTAGAGAAATCAAAAATGACTTATCGAAGTGTTAGATAAATGCCCAGTTTGTCCAAAAAGGACTGAATTAATTCTAACTTTTATTTGAATAAATTCATAATAAAATTAGAATAAATTTTCCAAAAGTAATTTACCAAAATAATTTATCAATTTAAATTATCTCAGTTTTGAGTTATTGATAAGTCAAGAATTGTACTTGTAGAGAACTCTGTGAATGAATCATTATTAGAGAACTATACAAGGACTTATCGATAAGTCATTTTAAACCTATCGAGAAGTCACTCGAGAAGTCCTAAAATGACTTGTCGAGAAGTCAATTTATACTTATCGAGAACTTAGTTCTCTAGATACTCTTGGTTACTTGTAATTCTGCCTTGAGTTAATTTTACATATTAAGGATGTAAATTAACAACTAAGCAGTTTACTCAGAATTTGAAAAATTCCAAGTTCAATGAATTTGAAAAACAAATATGCAGAGATTTTTGAAATATTTATAATTCATATTTCAGTTAATTTCCAATTTAATTAAATTAATTTTGATTTAGTAGAGATTAATCTGCTGCAAAATATTAGCTGAGTTCTTGCCTTAGGATGAAGAATTGAGCATTCCAATTTCACTTACAAGTCTAGTTAAAGTTGCTTCATCCACAGGTTTAGTAAAAATGTCAGCTAGTTGTTTTTCTGTTGGTACAAAAATAGGTTTAATGCTAAATTAGGATACAGGTCTTAGAAAGACAAAATTAACATTTTCCACTGGAACACTTTCTGTCAACTCTTCATCCAGCAGAATCTGTATCTGTGAAACCAACAACTCCAAAACTGATTCCCTTGGAATGTAATAATCCCAAGTTGAGCTTCCTTCCAGTATCTGAAGATCCACTTTCTCCCCCTGAGGTTGTGAAATCAAACTCAGGTGTATGAGATGAGCTTCCATTGCCATGATCCTCTTTCTCTAGTCTTCATATCTTCACTTTGACTTGTAGATATCTCTGAGTTCTCGAATGAATGTAGACTTGTCGATAACTCTGAGTTCTCGAGTAGCTTTCTTGACTTCCCTACTCCTGGTGGATAAGGCTTATCCATCGAGTAGATGTTGCTCATCCGTCGAGTAGACATTGCTCATCCGTCAAGTAGATGTTGCTGATCCATCGAGTAGACACTGCTCATCCATCAAGTAGAAGTTGCTCATCCATCGAGTTTTTTGCTCATCTGTCGGTACTCTCTAGAGTTTGAATGACTTCTCAATAAGCCATTCTGGAGTTCTCGAATGACTTCTCTATAACATTAAATCTTTGACTTGTAGAGATCTTGACTTAGAACATTTTTCTCCGAACAGATTTATTCAACTCAAAGCTTCTTCAAAATTCTTCTGAGGCATGATCTTCTTGATTTTCTTCCAGATAGAATCCTTAGACTTGATACTGTTCTAGGAAAAAGACTCCAGTCTGCTCCTTTGTATTTTTGCAGACTTTAAGTGTTACAAGTACAAAATATAAATTTAGATAACAATACTATTTACTTAAGGTTGACAAGTTGTCTTAGTCTTGTTAAAGTACATGCATGTCTTTTACAACAAATACGTAAGTGAAGAAATAAACATAATAAACCCATGCAACTCCCCATACAAGCCATTCAAACCATGCAAACTAATTAGTACAAAATGCAACCAAGGATTAATGATTAAATAGTAACCCATCCAAGAAGCATAGTAACTAGTTGTAGTGAATAGTAGTAGTGATGGGCCTAAGTGTTAGGGCGAAAAACACGCGCTAATAATACACGCAAGTATACGCGTTCGCAAGTAATATAGAATACTTTCTAGTTCGTTCCCACAGAGACTAGGACTAATTATGTTCAATTAACACATACTCATCAATGTATAATTACTTCTCAATGTCAAGACAATAACACTTAGATTTGATTAACTAATTATTAACTAGAATTAACTACGAGAATTAAACACTTAATTGACACTTGAATTAACAATATTAAACATACATGAGATCACAACTTCATTACTACTTCCTTCAATAGTTATTGTTATTACCCTTAGCATGTAACGGTGATGATATTAATCGAACAACACGAAACTGATAAAAGCCAACTTTTATTATACTAATACCATTCTACCAAGCATCTACAATTAAGACAGAAGTTGAATAGGCATCAATTATGTTGAGACCCTATATGTCTACCGAATTTGACAACATAACGATTTAAGCACAAGTTATTCCTTATGATTACACAGGGCAAGTAAAACGGTTAGAGTTACCCACTAATCATGCATATATATGCATGAACCTATGCTAGCATGGCAAGTTCTAAACCTCAAGATCCATGTCGCTTCACAAGAGATTAACAGCCTATCTTATATGTTCGCGACGCACATAAGACGAATAAGCACAACCAATACTAGATATCATATAATCATCACACACTAAGGTATTAAACAACTAACTAAAGAATTCCATAACAAATTCGTTACGACCCCATGATCACGATTACCCCATGATTGAACTCATCGTCACCATGGATTCATATGACAACATGATAATAACACACGAGAATAACTAAATAAACTACTTATATTAAACCAAAGTACGTCACAAGAGTAAATAGGTTCAAAGTAAAGAAAACTATCATCCACTGTTACAACGCAATAAAGAATCACAAGAAAATATGCTTCCTCTTCGTTGCTATGTGCTAAAACGGTCTTCTTATCTCCTTGCTCCTTGATTAATACCACGATTCAACACACGTGAAACGTCTCTGAAAACTTCTTATATAGAAGCCCCCACAAGTCCCAGCTATTTCAGAAGTCGGAAGCTCAACAAAATTAGGAGTCTAAAAATCAGTATTTTTTTTACGCCCCTGAGCGGCCGCTCAGCAATCCTGAGTGGGCGCCCAGCTTCCTGAGCGGTCGCTCAGCAAAGCTGAGCGGGCGCTCAGAACCTTTCTGGAAAATTCATTTTTTCTGCTCCCGTTCTTCGCTGCATTCTGCTCCTAACTTCCCACTTGCAATGCCAAGCACATACTAAGGCTTATTCTTAATGAAATCTCTCCATAAATACAAGTAATACCCTGAAATGCACAAACACTAGAAAAATGCATCAAATACGCAAAATACTTGATTTCAAGACATCAATTCAAGATATTATAAGACGTTCTAAGTGGTATAAAATGTCACTTATCACACCCCCAAACTTAAATCGATGTTTGTCCTCAAGCGTCACAGACTCAAAAACAAAACAAAAACATGCATGAATGTAATCTATATGAAATGCAACGATCCCCCTTACTACGACCAAACCAACCAACTTACGACATCTCAACAAATGCAATTAGGCGAATAAAGATCAATCAAATCATGCAAACTAACATACAGCCAGAAACATGGTGTGTGCAAATGCTTAACAGATATACTTCGAAACTAGATCAATTATCATAACTCAACTATCCTTAAGGCAATCACATGATTATAGGAAGAATAAATTTTAGGCACAAAATGACTTATAACACTTCAAGATTACTGGAGCTTATTACGGAATCATGCTTTTTATTTAACATACAAACAAATTCTTATTTGACCGTGCAATGAGTGCGGTCCACAAAAGACTTATGCAATGGCATCCATTTAGCGAATGTTAGGTTAGCGGATCCCAGACTATAAAAGCCTTAGGTCACTAGGCACAAAGTCCCCTAAGAAATTAATAACTCGAATACCAAAGAGCCCACTCATGATCAATTATGCATTACTCTTTTTTTTCTTTTCTTTTCTTTTTTTCTATTTCTTTTTTTTTTCAATTTCTGAGCAAGTGCGTTTCGCTCCATCTTGCTCAACCCTAGACTACTCGCATAAAAATACGAGCCGGCTACTAGCCAATTGACACCTAGCCACAATTAGAAATGAATTCGAAAATTTTACTCCAAGTGGTTCTTTTCATGCCTTTTATCATTAAGAACCTATTTTAAATTCTAAGCATAATCATTAGATTAACCTCAACAACCATCAAACCATGACAACAATCTAGTACTTAAGCATTCTCTAAGACTTAGTGAATTACAAGTGTTTCTAGCATGCACGTCAGCCTACAAGACTCAACATCACTCTAACAATATCACTACACTCGCATCAATATCACAAATTAATTGGTAAGGCAACGAAAAAGGGATCATGGTAAATGCATGAGCTACATGACATGATAAATAAAGCTATAAAAATAAAAAAAAACTATATGGCAAAAATATGCAATTATATGAACTAAACTATCATGAATATGCAACTATATGACACACACACAAAATATTCCTTAACTACCACCCCCAAACTTAAAATCTTCACTGTCCCTAGTGAAGGTAGTAGAAAGGAACACATGGTATACCTACTCGGAGAAATCATCATCACCCTCAGAGGGTGGAGTATCAGGAGGCGGATACGCAGAGTTCTTACAAAAAATGGGCCACTGGATGTTAGCTCCAAGGCCTCTAAAAGCAGTCCCAAGTGCAAGGGTGAGCTCCTGAGCAAACCTACTCTGCGTCTCATACATAGCATCCATCCTCCTTGACAGCCTCCTATACTGGGCATCAACCATCCCAGCACCCTCCTGAGCTCTAGAAGAGCCTGTCTCATCACACTCCGGTCTCGCCATGGTAGCACCAGTTGTTGGACGTCCTCTTAGAAGACGATAACCCAGCCCATGCTCCTCGGGCTCTCCACCAATCCACTCCTGCATCGCATTCAAAGTCCCGGAATCAATAGGAGCGGCCGGCAGCTGCAACTGCTCGTGAGAAGGCCACTAAACTCCCACTGCTCGGCAAAGCTTTGTAACAGTAGATGCATAAGGGATGTTCATGTGCTTCGCTCCCCTCAAAAAGTTTAGAATTCCTTGGTAGATGAACTCACCAAGGTCCACATAGTACTCCTCATTCAAAATACCCCATAACAACTGTGCTCACTCAACTGTAATCTCATGTACATGTGAAGTAGGCAGAATATTAGCACAAATAAAGGCATTACATGCACGGGCATACCTATTCATCGCAATCACCGGAAAATGACTATACTCGTTAGTCCCAGTCTTGAACGTCCAAACCGTGCCCGACCACAGAGAGTAGCACAAATCAAATCCAAGCCGTGCCCGGCCTACAGAGAGTAGCACAAATCAAATCCAAGTCAAAATCAGTCTTCTCATTCCAATTCTCCTCTATGGGCTTCCGCTGTCGCTGCCCAATCACACGGCGAATCACCTCAGGATGATAATCCACCGTTAGCCCACGCACAATAGAAAACCCATTCTTTTCAACCTTTGCATTCGCATAGAACTCGCGAACCACGCTCATCGGAACTGCCTCTGGTGACTCACAAAAAGAAATCCAACCCTTTTCAGCAATCATCGGCAACAACTCACCATCCCTTCCCGATGGTAAGAATCCCCTCTCCTTCAAAATTGGCTTACCCAGAAGCCTAGTATAATCCTCCTCCGCAGCCCTATCAAACAAACGAGGTCTCGCAGCCGTACCCCTCGAAGAATCAGCAGTAGGAACAGTGCTACTGCTATCAATTATCCTGGATCTCTTGGGTGCCATTGAAACTGAGAAGAAGTGTTTATGATTTGTGTTTTTGAATATGGGAGAGAGTTTAAGGTTGAAAGTGTATGGGGGAGTATATGGAATAGTTGTATGTATATATAGGGTAGAGATTAGGGTTAAAATTTGATTAGGAATGGGTTTGAGGGTTAAAAACGTGGGTTTATGGGAAAAGGATTCGTGGGTAGTGGGTTTGTGTTTGTATTTTCTGATTTTTTTTTGTGTTTTTTATTAGGCTAAAAAATATTCAGGAAGTCGGGCCCTGAGCGGTCGCTCAGTAAAGCTTAGCAGGCGCCCAGTTTGCTGAGCGGTCGCTCAGCAGAGCTGAGCGGGCGCTCAGTAGAGCTGAGCGGGCGCTCAGGGACCTTTTGGAAAAAAAAATTCTTGGCCTATTTTTTCAGATTTTTTTGTGGTTTTGTATAGGTTACTAACTTCTAAGGGTTCCTATAGTTACAAATCATGGGTTGCCTTCCAAGAAGCGCTTCTTTTTCGTCATTAGCTTGACGTAGGGTACCTCGCTCAAGTTGACAATAAAACGGCACTAACCACTTCCCGGTTTGCCGTGTCCCCATAGTAATGCTTCAAACGCTGATCATTAACCTTGAATGCTTGGCCCGGATCATTCTCAAAAATCTCCACCGCTCCATGTGGAAACACAGTTTTGACAATAAAAGGTCCAGACCACCTTGATTTCAACTTTCCAGGAAAAAGTCGGAGACGAGAGTTGAATAAAAGAACTTGTTGCCCCGACACGAATGACTTAGGATTTAGCTTCCTGTTGTGCCGCCTTTTCACTTTTTCCTTGTACATTTTGTTGTTCTCGTATGCTTGTAGTCAAAATTCATCAAGTTTATTTAACTGCAGCATTCGATTCTTTCCAGCTGCATCTAGATCAAGTTCAACTTCTTCAACACCCAATAAGCCTTTATGCTCAAGCTCCGCAGGTAAATGACATCCCTTACCATAAATAAGTTGAAACGAGGACATCCCAAGTGGAGTCTTGTATGCTGTTCTGTAAGCCCAAACAACTTCATCGAGCTTTAAAGACCAATCTTTCCTTGACGGACAAACAACCTTCTCTAAAATGTGCTTGATCTCTCTATTAGACACTTCCGCTTGACCATTCGTTTGTGGATGCTAGGCAGTAGCAACACGATGATTCACATTATAGCGTTGCATCATAGAAGTGAACTTACGGTTGCAGAAATGCGACCCCTCATCACTTATGATTACTCGTGGCATTCCAAACCTTGTGAAAATCTGCTTATGAAAAAAATTAACACTACCTTTGCATCATTCATCGGTAGAGCCTTGACTTCTACCCATTTTGAGACATAATCGACTGCCAGCAAGATGTACAGATTATTGCAGGATGAGATAAATGGTCCCATGAAATCGATTCCCCAAACATCAAAGACCTCGACTTCAAGCATCACATTTAATGGCATCTCATCCTTCCTCGTAAGATTCCCCACTCTTTGGCAATGATCACACCTTAAAACGAACTGATGAGCATCCTTAAACAAAGTAGGCCAGAAAAAACCTGCTTGCAGAATACGAGCTGCTGTCTTTTCACCACTATAATATCCACCATAAACTGTGGAGTGGCAGTCTCGTAATATCCCCTCTGTCTCACAGAATGGGATAAATCTCCTGATGATCTGGTCAACTCCTTGTCTAAACAAATACGGTTCATCCCATATATACCACTTCACCTCATGCAGAAACTTCTTCTTTTGAGCTGTACTCATATTAGGAGGCATTATATTACTGACAAGATAGTTCACAATATCTGCGAACCATGGCTCTTCCTCCTGAACTGCGAACAACTGCCCATCCAGAAAAGCTTCATTGATCATTGTCTTATCATGCGAAGTAGAACCGGGATTCCCCAATCTAGAGAGATGGTTAGCTACTTGATTCTCAGTACCTTTTCGATCCTTGATCTCTAACTCAAATTCTTGTAGCAATAGCACCCAATGAATAAGTCTAGGCTTCGAATCCTTCTTGGAAACCAAATAGCGAATGGCCGCATGATCAGTGAATACTGTCACCTTTGTTCCAAGCAAATAAGATCGAAATTTTTCGAAACCAAAGACTATAGCCAAGAGTTCCTTCTCAGTAGTGGTGTAGTTCATTTGAGCTTCATTTAGAGTCTTACTAGCATAGTAGACCACATGAAAAAGATTATTCTTGCACTTCCCAAGAACTGCTCCCACCACATAATCACTCGCATCGCACATCATCTCAAAAGGCTATGTCCAATCAAGTGCTATAATAACTGGTACAGTTATCAAACTCTTCTTGAGAGTCTCGAATGCCGCCAAGCATTCATCATCAAATTTGAAAGGCACATCCTTCTCGAGCAAGTTGCACAACGGCTTTGATATCTTCGAGAAGTCCTTGATGAAACGCTGATAAAAACCCGCATGACCAAGAAAACTACAGATTCCTTTCACAGAAATAGGTGGCGAAAGATTCTCAATGACGCCCACCTTGGCTTTATCCACCTCAAGACCCTTGCTAGAGACCTTATGCCCAAGAATAATGCCTTCACACACCATAAAGTGACATTTTTCCCAATTTAGCACCAAATTAGTTTACATACACCTTTTGAGCACCGCACGAAGATTATTCAAACATTCATCGTACGAATGTCCAAAGACGGAGAAGTCGTCCATGAACACCTAGACATTATTTCCAATCATATCGGAGAATATAACCATCATACATCTCTGAAAAGTGGCAGGTGCGCCACATAAGCCAAACGAAACTCTACGAAAAGCAAATGTGCCAAATGGACAAGTGAAGGTAGTCGTTTCTTGATCCTCTGGTGCAATATAAATCTGATTATACCCCGAATAACCATCTAGAAGACAATAATACTCATGACCGGCCAACCTGTCAAGCATTTGATCAATAAATGGAAGAGGGAAGTGATCCTTCCTCGTGGCCTTGTTCAACTTTCTGTAGTCCATGCATACCCTCCATCCTGTGACTGTTCGAGTGGGGATGAGCTCATTCTTCTCATTTGCTACCACAGTAATACCTCCTTTCTTAGGTACACATTGCACGGGGCTCACCCAAGAACTGTCAGAAATAAGATATATGATTCCTGCATCCAGCCACTTCAGAATTTCCTTCTTCACCACTTCTTTAATGATAGGATTAAGTCATCGCTGTTGCTCAACCGTTGGCTTACTACCTTCCTCTAGCGGAATTTTATGCATGCAGTACGAAGGGATGATCCCCTTGATGTCTGCTATAGTCCATCTGATAGCCGATTTGAATTCTCTCAAGATCCTTAAGAGATTGTCCTCCTCACTACCTGAAACGTCAGATGCAATAATAACAGGTAAAGTAGATGCATCACATAAAAAGGCATACCTCAAGTGTTCAGGCAATGGTTTAAGCTCCAAAGTAGGTGCTTCATCAATCGATGGTTTGAGCTTTCTTTCAGCATTTTTGAGGTCAGAAGTACCAAGAGATTCAAATGGCATTTCTAGCTTTCACCTTCAAGGAGAAGCATTTAGATATTGTAGTTGCTCATTGCCATCCTCATCATTACTGTCAAAGTCCCCCACTAAGGCTTTCTCTAATGCATTAGACATTAGCATATGATCAAGTTCTGAAGTAACCGCAGAATCAATCAAATCCACCTTTAAGCACTCCTCGTCTTCTGTAGGGAATTTCATCGCTTTGAACACATTGAATGTCACATCCTGATCCTGTACCTGCATAGTAAGTTCTCATTTCTGCACATCTATCAAGGTACGGCCTGTAGCCAAGAAAGGTCTCCCCAAAATTATGGGAATCTTCTTATCTTCCTCGAAATCCAGAATAACAAAGTCTGCAGGAAAGAAGAGCTTATCCACCTTTACTAGAAAATTCCTCCACTATGCCTCGTGGGTATGTAATAGAACGATCAGCCAATTGTAGAGACATGTAGGTGGGCTTTGGATCAGGCAAATTCAACTTTATGAAGATAGACAACGGCATCAGATTGATGCTTGCTCCCAAATCGCACAGGCATTTGTCAAAAGACAATTTGCCGATGGTGCAAGGAATGGTGAAGCTACCCGAATCTTTAAGCTTTGGAGGTAATTTTTGTTGCAGCACAACATTGCACTCTTCCGTTAGAGCAACGGTCTCAAGGTCATCCAGTTTCACCTTCCTTGAAAGAATACTCTTCATAAATTTTGCATAACTAGACATTTGCTCCAGAGCCTCAGCGAAATGTATGTTGATGTGAAGTTTCTTGAACACCTCCAGAAACTTATCGAACTGCTTCTCCAGCTTTTATTGTTATAATCTCTTAGGGAAAGGTGGTGGAGGATAGAGCTATTTCTCCCCTGTATTACCCTCAGGCAGAGTGTGTTCAACAATAGTCTTCCTTGGTTCCGCCACTTTCTCATTTTGCTTAGCTTCTTCATCACCAACTTCAACTTTTCCGTCTTTTACTTTTTCAGCATCAACAACTTTTCCAGACCTTAAGGTAGTAGCATTGACTTGCTCTTTATCTTCCTTTCTTCCTGGCACTTCAGTATCACTGGAAAGTGTGCCAGGTTGACGATTGAGCACTGTATTGGCTATTTGACCGATTTGATTTTCCAAGGTCTTGATAGAAACAGCCTGACTTTTGCACAACAACTTGAGTTCCTCGAAATTAGCAGTAGAAGGTGGAGCTGCACCTCCTTGTTGAGGATATGATTTCCTTTGAGCATAATGCTGTGGTTGCTGGAATCCAGGTGGATTAAACTGTTTACTTATGCCTTGCTGATATATTGTTGCTGAATAGCATTCTGATTATTACTCCAGCTGAAATTGGGGTGGTTTCTGTTGTTAGGATGATAAGTAGCTGGCACAGGCTGCTGCGGTCGCTGATAATTGTTCACATACTGAACAGATTCATTAATAAGGGAACACTGATCCGTAGCATGAGAACCTGCACAAAGTTCACAGACCATAGCTATCTGATTTACTCCATAGGTGGCTAGAGAATCGACCTTCAAAGACAGCGCTTGGAGCTGCGCTGTAATAGCTGTAGCTGCATCAACTTCCTGAATACCCGCTACTTCCCAGACATCATCCTTTGAGTTGGGTTTCGATGCTCATTTGTAGCCATAGTCTCAATAAGATTATAAGCCTCAGTATAGCTTTTGGCCCACAAGGCGCCTCCAGCTGCTGCATCAAGCATGGGCCGAGATTGGGCCCCCAAACCATTATAAAAACCAGTGATCACCATCCAATCAGGCATACCATGATGTGGACACTTTCTCAACATCTCCTTGTAGCGCTCTCAAGCTTCGCACATAGATTCTGTAGGCTGCTGCGCAAACTGAGTAAGAGCACTCCTCATAGCTGCAGTCTTCGCCATTGGATAAAACTTTATCAGAAACTTTTGCGCATGATCTTGCCAAGTAGTGATGGACCCAGCTGGTTCAGAATGTAACTTGTCCTTAGCTTTATCCCTCAGAGAGAATGGGAAAAGCCTTAGCTTAATAGCCTCATCAGTCACACCATTATATTTGAAAGTACTACAGATTTCGACAAAATTCCTGATATGCATGTTGGGATCTTCAGTAGCAGCACCTCCAAAAGAAACAGAATTCTGCACCATCTGAATAGTGCCCGACTTGATTTCAAAAGTGTTAGCCTGAATAGCCGGATGAAGGATGCTTGACTGAATATCATCAATTTTAGGCCAAGAAAAGTCCATAAGAGCTGGATCTGCCGGAACTATATTATCACCCATGATTACTGGTTCTTTCTGCTCACTCTCTGTATCCGAATCTTCGAAATCTATCTTCTCCGGAATACCAAGAACTTCGTCTGTCTCCTCAGCCGTATTTAAAGTACTCTTGCGAGTACGAGAACGTGTTTGCATAAACGCTCGCTAAGGTACCTGAAACACAACCGGAAACAATAAGTAACACGTCTTAATCAATGAGTCCTAATGACCACTGATGGTAAGTACATAAACTAAACAAATACGCCGAGACCCCGGCAGCGGCGCCAAAAACTTCTTAGGGCGGAAAACACGCGCTAATAATACACGCAAGTATACGCGTTCGCAAGTAATATAGAATACTTTCTAGTTCATTCCCACAGAGACTCAGACTAATTATGTTCGATTAACACTTACTCACCAATGTATAATTACTTCTCAATGTCAAGACAACAACACTTAGATTTGATTAACTAATTATTAACTAGAATTAACTACGAGAATTAAACACTTAATTGACACTTGAATTAACAATATTAAACACACATGAGATCACAACTTCATTACTACTTCCTTCAATAGTATTGTTATTACCCTTAGCATGTAACGGTGATGATATTAATCGAACAACACGAAACTGTAGGGCTGAGCATTCGGTCGGTTCGGTCCAAAACCGGACCGAACCGAATAGACCGAAAAACCGAATTAGTATTTTTTCTTGGACCGGACCGGACCGAAATTATAATATGGACCGGACCGAACCAAACTGAAATAATTCGGTTCGGTCCGGTTTTGGACCGAACGAACCGATTTTTTTTCAAAAATAAAATTGTATTAAAATTTTAAACCAAAAATTATAAAATCTAATATATAATTAAAGTAAGGTGATATATAGAGTAATAAGAGTGTAAAAATATAATTACAAATTAAAAATTATGATTATAACTTTAAAATATATGTAAAATGTATATAAAATAAAATTATAGTATTTATAATTTGGTCTTTTCGGTCTATTCGGTCCGGACCGAAATATTTTTTAAAAGAACCGGACCGAACCGAATTTTATTTCGGTCTATTCGGTCCGGACCGAATAAACCGAAATTTCTGAAAAATCAGGACCGAACCGAACCGAATTAGCATGGTTCGGTTCGGTTTTTCGGTTTCGGTGCGGTTTTGCTCAGCCCTACGAAACTGATAAAAGCCAACTTTCATTGTACTAATACCACTCTACCAAGCATCCACAATTAAGGCAGAAGTTGAATAGGCATCAATTATGTTGAGACCCTATATGTCTATAGAATTTGACAACATAACGATTTAAGCACAAATTATTCCTTATGATTACACAGGGCAAGTAAAACGGTTAGAGGATAACTAATCATGCATACACATACATGAACCTATGCTAGCATGGCAAGTTCTAAACCTAAAGATCCACTGTCGCTTCACAAGAGATTAACACCCTATCTTATATGTTCACGACGCACATAAGACGAATAAGCATAACCAATACTAGATATCATACAATCATCACACACTAAGGTATTAAACAACTAACTAAAGAATTCCATAGCAAATCCGTTACGACCCCATGATCACGATTAGCCCATGATTGAACTCATCGTCACCATGGTTTCATATGAAAACATGATAATAACACACGAGAATAACTAAATAAACTACTTATATTAAACCATAGTACGTCACAAGAGTAAATAGGTTCAAAGTAAAGAAAACTAGCATCCACTGTTACAACGAAATAAAGAATCACAAGAAAATATGTTTCCTCTTCATTGCTATGTGCTAAAACGGTCTTCTTCTTTATCTCCTTGCTCCTTGATTAATACCACGATTCAACACACGTGAAACGTCTCTGAAAACTACTTATATAGAAGCCCCACAAGTCCCAGCTATTTCAGAAGTCAGAAGCTCAACAAAATTAGGAGTCTAAAAATCAGTATTTTTTTTACGCCCCTGAGCGGCCGCTCAACAATCCTGAGTGGGCGCCCAGCTTCCTGAGCGGTCGCTCAGCAGAGCTGAGTGGGCCCTCAGAACCTTTCTAGAAAATTTATTTTTTCTGCTCCCGTTCTTCGCTGCATTCTGCTCCTAACTTCCCACTTGCAATGCCAAGCACATATTAAGGCTTATTCTTGATGAAATCTCTCCACAAATGCAAGTAATACCCTGAAATGCACAAACACTAGAAAAACGCATAAAATACGCAAAATACTTGATTTCAAGACATCAATTCAAGCTATTATAAGATATTTTAAGTGGTATAAAATGCCACTTATTAGTAAGTACAACCCTAGATTGTAGGTTTAGAAAATAAGCCATTCTTCTTGATTATTACAACTTATATACATATTAAAGTCACAAAAATCAACCAACACTCATCCAAGAAGCAAACAACCAAGAAACAATTCTCTCTTCCCCTTGCAAAGCTTCCATTTGACCTTTACCATAAAAAGGAGGAACCAAAATTCAAAATCCCAGATCAAGCCATGAAAAAATTCCACAATTAATTCCCAAGATTCTATATTATCAAACTAAGGTAAGATAAATATTTCATGCCACTCTCTTGATTTTTTTCTTATAGGTAAATAAAAAGACAAAGATGATGATGAATAGTGACAAATAGTAACTTCAAATGTTTTTGTTAATTTCTTGGAATGATCTAGGATCTTTAAGCACACCCAAGAGCATAACAAGCATCATCCAATCAAGGAGAGCCTTCCAAGAACCCAAGAGAGGTATAAAACCTTTTTTAAACTCTTTTAAGTGTTGGATTTTCAAGAAAAGCATGGATCTTGAATATAGGATATAGTTGAAATGTTATTATGTTGATTTGGTGGTTTTTGATGAATTAATTGTTAAGGATGATGTTGATGAACACAAAAGCTTGTGTTATTGAGTTGAAGAAGTAGTTAAAAGGTGGATTGTTGATTTTTGGATAATTTGTAGTATAAACCAAACCAAACGTACTCAGTATATCCCGCAAAAGCAGGGTCTGAGGAGGATATGATGTACGCAACCTTCCCCTCATTCCAAAAAACGAAGAGGTTATTTCCCGAAAGATCTCCGGCTTGTGTGTGAATATGTGTAAATATGGAATATAACTATAAAAAGATATAATACGCAATACCGAATAGTAACAGTTTGTAGTCACTTTTATCCCACATAAAACACTTTTGATATTTTCAACGCAATCTTTCTTAAGAACACTCGCAAAACTTCTACTTTGTAATTCAAATAACTTCCTATTCAAAAAAGACAAGGCATTAGATCTACCAAAAAATGATTAGTGCCAATAATGTATGAAACCCATAAATTTAGATGCAAATTTTCTTAAAAAAATTGAGGCAGGTATATTTTATAAGAGTCTTAAAATGTGTGTCGAGGCCCTGTCACCCAATATAAGGAATTGGGTGGAATGGGAGGAAATCTTATACTTCAACTTATTATACTTCATTTTAAATTATACCAAAACTGGGCAAAAAGAAATTTTATTATTTTACATAAATTTATTTATTTTACTTAAAATAAATTTGGGATGCAAACTGTTACAGTATAAAGTTATAAACCTAAAATAAAATTTAATATAAAATATGGGATGCAGACTATATTTTATGTTTGCATAAATTTTTGAAAATGTGCAATATCAGAAATACCCCTCTGATAATAATGTTAACGTCTCTGAAACGTTAAAGGGATGCATATTGACGGTGTTTCTAAATTTTAGGGCGCAAATTATTTTAGTATAAAATATAAAACCAGAACTGGGATTCACCCAATGTCTTGGGATAAAAATTGCAAATTAGTCTATTTTAAAATGTTAAGGGCAAGTTAATCTTAAAATGGGCCGGCTCCATGAGCAGTGTATTGCTAAATATATCTTGCTTGGAGAATACTCCAATATAAAACTGGACCGGGCCTTCCAGATCTTGACCGACAAGGTTGTTTATCATTATATAAAACCCATCCAAATGCACTTAATGTGGCTGTATTTTAACACTCGCATCGCATCACACTTGACCCACACACACTACACAAACCCTAAACCTTTATCTTTTCTTGTATTACATCGCGGCTGATTCTACTTGCGTTACGCCATGGCTCTGGTACATTTTCTACATCTTTCTTTTACTCTCTACATAATATGTTCATATCTATTGTATTTTTTGTTGATTTAATTCACTTGTTATTTGCTTTATCAGTGAATCGATGCCTACTTTTTTTGTAGTCATAGTCTTTAGTGTTACAATCAGTTTCGACTAATAAAATTTAAAGATGCACCTCGATCGCAATCTGTAAGTCACAAGTGCTTCACCGTTTGACAGGAATTTAAAGTTGCGGTTTTAGGGGGTAGAATTGGACAGTTAAATATAATAAATGTGAATTTATGTATAGGTATTATGTACCTTTCTTTTGACTAACGTTATATATACTTTAGGTTGGTGATAAAATTATAATCTATCAATATTATTATTAGTAAACTACATCTGGTTAATGCTTATGTTTAGCACTCTGATTAGTTGTTAATAAGGTACTTTAACTGCCTAGGTTTGTTTAATGATTTTCTAATCCGTGGTTATTATTGTGACCATTGGTATATGATGATATTAGTTTTTGGACAAGTATATTTGATTCACTCATTTCAGTACCAATTGCTAATTGTAGTTTAAATGTTAAATTGAGTCCGAGTTCAACTGATGGTAATCCAATATAGTATTTCAACTTGTTGTAACCTGTGTTCTTGAACTTTACGAATATGCAACTCAGAGCCTTTTATAGTGTTAAATTGAATATATGAGGTAAACACTGTTAGACCAGTGGATCCTTTAGAGCTATGATGTGTACGTTTAGAGGTAAAAAGTGGTTTATGTTGTGATGTTGAAGTAACATATGACAATGTGTTGTAGCACATTTTATAATGTATTTTTCTTGTAGATTATGCATGCTGGGAATGGAAATCACAATGCCTGGAAAACACTCATAGCAGCAGAATACTGCGCTGTGAAAGTTGAACTGGTTAAGGATTTTCAAATGGGTGTATCAAATAAGACCCCCGAATTCTTGAAAATGAACCCAATGGGAAAGGTGTGTTTTATTTTTAAATGATAAATGTTTATTATTGTATATATTTCCCAGGACTTGCGTTTTATCTGTAACAAACTACTTTATTGTAGATTCCGGTGCTTGAAACCCCTGATGGTGCTGTTTTTGAGAGTAATGCCATAGCACGTTATGGTGAGGGTGAAACTAATTTCTCATAATTGATATTTTAACTGTATTTTGCTGCTCTATCTGTAGTTTCTTTCTTCACTGTACAGTTGCTCGTTTGAATCCTGACAATGCTCTTTTCGGCTCTTCACCAATTGATTATGTAAGTCATTTGCCTTCAACTATCATGCGGGCATTCACCCTCCACTTGCTAGAACTATTTTAATTTTATCATGAGAATAGCCAGTTATATTATTACCATATGCTTCTTAAGCTTTCAATGTTTAAATTATAGGCTCATGTTGATCAATGGATTGATTTTGCATCTCTGGAGGTTTACACGAATCTATCCCGATGGGGATATCCACGAATGGGTTATGCTGTATACCTTCCTCCTGTAAGTCAAATATCCTTCTTTCTTAACTTCAACATCAGTTTTCTTTGTTTTTCTACAAATTATCGTGACTCATAGCATTTATGTGAACAAGGCCGAGGAAGCTGCGATTGCTGGATTGAAGAGAGCACTAGGGGCCTTGAATACCCATCTTGCTTCCAACACGTACCTTGTTGGGCATAGTGTCACCTTGGCTGATATTATTATGACATGCACCTTGTCTTTTGGATTTAGTCGAATTCTGACTAAGGGTTTCACATCGGAATTTCCACATGTTGAGAGGTATTTTTGGACCATGGTTAATCAACCAAACTTCTCCAAGATTATGGGTGAAGTCAAGCAGACAGATTCAGTGCCCCCTGTGCCCTCGGCAAAGAAGCCAACGCCTGCCAAGGAAACTGCAAAACTAAAGGCTAAGGAAGAACCCAAGAAAGAAGTCGTGAAGCCTAAAACTGAGGAAGTTGTTGAAGAAGAAGCACCCAAGCCAAAGGCAAAGAACCCACTTGATCTGCTTCCTCCCAGTAAAATGATACTGGATGATTGGAAGAGGCTTTATTCCAACACCAAGTCCAACTTCCGCGAGGTTGCTGTCAAAGGTATAACTATAAACAATCTTGCAAATTTAAGTGTGGTTTGTAAAGGTTATGTTGAATTTTGGCAATCCCTGTCATACTAAGGCTAAAGTTAATGGTTGCATGTAACTGATATCTCTATGGTT
Source organism: Apium graveolens (assembly GCF_009905375.1). NCBI lineage: Eukaryota > Viridiplantae > Streptophyta > Magnoliopsida > Apiales > Apiaceae > Apium > Apium graveolens. Next base: position 193,240,374 of record NC_133649.1, read on the forward strand.
GTATGCGCCTCTTGTTTAATGTTGGTGTTTGTCTTTCCAGTCCCATGATTGCCTTTGGTTTACTTTCTCTCATCGTTTTAAACAACTGTTGAACTTGTTTTGTTTCAGACTGTACTATATTTCCCTTTATAGAGTCATGTGCATAGTTTTAAATACTCTAGTGAGAATCATCCAAAGAATTTGTGATTCAGAGATTGTTTGGGAATGATGATATTTTATGTGTGTACTCTTGCTTGTTGATACTCCCTCTGTTTTAAAATATAAGTTGTTTGACTATTTGACACACTTTAAAGTGCCTTGACCGCGTACTTTCTTTTTTGTGATTAAAAAATATTTAATTAATATCTTAATTTACAAGAGAAAATAAATAATTTAAACAATATTGTAAAAGCAAATGTGTGCCAAATAGTCAAGCGACGTATATTTTTTATATAGAGGGAATATGTGACTTCACCTGCGTAGTTGATTTTCTGTGAAATATGCAGCGACATTCATCTCACCCATTCAGGAATTATTATATATATAATTTTGAGTTGCCATGAGCAATGGTCGACTATCATTTCTAGTTCTCTTTACCATGCGGTACAACAGTTATTTAGTATTAATATAAATTTTATGACAAGTGAGTAGGTTTGCGGATAATCATGGATAAATGTTCTACGTGCATACATGAATCTATCTAGACTATTGTGATCTAACAAGTATGCTACATCTATAATTAGATGATTAGTTTTGTGCCTTCCACGTCTTTTAATTGAGATTGTTAGGCATGTATGTTTCCATTAGAAACTGACCGGTATCTTTTGACTTATGTGCAGGATTCTGGGATATGTATGATCCTGAGGGATACTCTCTTTGGTTTTGTGATTACAAGTACAATGATGAGAATACAGTCTCATTCGTGACTATGAACAAGGTGGGTGGATTTTTGCAGCGTATGGATCTGGCACGGAAGTATGCGTTTGGTAAGATGTTGGTTATTGGTTCAGAGCCACCATATAAGGTCCAGGGACTCTGGCTTTTCCGCGGGAAAGAGATCCCTAAATTTGTAATGGAGGAGTGTTACGACATGGAGCTGTACAAGTGGACGGAAGTTGATATTACTGATGAAGCTCAAAAGGAGCGTGCTAGCCAAATGATAGAAGATCACGAGCCTTTTGAAGGCGAGGCTTTATTGGATGCCAAGTGTTTCAAGTGATTTATTATGTGAACTTCCAGTGATATACTATGTAGTTTTTGTTTGAAATAGAACGTCATCTGAGATTTTTAAGCCTAAATTACCTTGTACTTTTTGTTTCTCCCCGTTACTGTGTTACTCTCTCATGTGGGTTGGATTTTAACTTATCTTCATTTTGGCCATGTTTGATTTTGGTGTCCCTTGCTGTAGTTTCCATGGTTAGCCTAGCTTCTCAAATCTCCGTGTACTTTTTAATTGAATTTTAAGCGTGCCTGTCTTGACACTTCTACTGTTTTAATCTGTGTTTTTGGGTTCCTGCAGTAAAAGGTGTAAAAAAAAGGTTAGGAATTTAATTTCGGTGGTTTTTTTTGTCAAATTTAAAGCAGATTTCATTAATGACTTAAAAGAGATTCAATCGGGACAAACCCCAACTGATCATGCATTTTGTTTTCAGATTGCTTAACAAACTGAATATTCTGAAAATTAAAAATGAAGGTAATGGTTTTCCGGATAATCCAGCACGCATCTCCCCCGAAAACAGTAGCTTCACAATTGACCCTCACATTAATTCGATTGATATTGCAATGTTCAGAGGACTCAGTTATATTGCAATGTTCAGAGGACTCAGTTGCAACAACGGAGTTTAGATGCCTCATATTATGAACAAATATTTTTTGTGAGAGGTGAACACATGTGATTTTCACCACCGTTCCAAACGCACCCCAGCTATCTACCTGCCGGACACCAGCTATAAACCTGCCGAAAGTGTTGTTGATGCGAGATATCCAGATCTCCCAATACACCATCCAATTAATTTTCAACACAACCATCACATCGTATAAAGCGAGACACATCGTATAAAGCGAGACAATCAAACACACAAATAATAACTTAAACAGGACAATTTCGGTGGTTTGTGATATGTGATCTACAGCTTTATAAGCGAGTTGAATTTGTATACAGATTTGATAATTTGAATTTTAAGGTCAAACATGTCAAATATCGGATAGGAAGTACGGGGAACGTGGAAAATTCATCCTACATTTTTGTGAATAAAGCTTGATTAGCATTCTCGTATATAAATACTTTAATTTAATCTAATTCTATATTCTATAGTGGATAAAACTTGCGTTAAATATTAAATTTAAATAGTATCTCAACTCAAATATATGTAATATTCACTTTATTTTTTTATTTATCGCTTTGATTTTTGCACGCATTTCAGTGTATTTTGACCGGTTAGTAATATGATTTTAATTTATTTTTTTTTGTGAATTAAAATAGAAGTTGTCTACTTTTATTTATAAAATAAAAGTTACAAATGATAATTCTAATTAGTTGGTCAAAATATATTAAAATATATGCAAAAGTCAAAATAACAATAAAAAAAACAGAGGGATTAATTTTTGAACAAGGTAAAGAAGAAAAATGTTAGGCTAACAAGAGAGAGTCTTGAATAACTCATTTTAATTTGCATAGTTTGTGCAGAGTAGCAAAGTTTGAACTCCATAAAAATATCAAAATCGGCTCGGATGATTGAACTACTATGTGATTCGAAGTTGGATACGTTTCTAATCGAACTTAATGTGATTCGACAAGATGACTCCTCATGTTCCGGATATTCATAGTGTTTTGAACTAATCACATTTTGTGCTCCTTTGGTCTGTGTAAGTTATCAGCGCTGTGATTCCTTGACCATTTTAGAGAAAGAATTTATGTTTTCATCTGTACTAGGAAAATGGTACTTTGTCTACATATGTGATGATCAAGATTTGAATTCTACAATAACCAGGCAATTTTTTTCAAAAACATTTTTAACATACAAGAAAGCACAACCATCCAAACTCTGTCTACATCAACCCTTAAGCGTTAGTTAACCTAGTAGCTAGAATTATAGCAAGAGCAACAGTCCGCGCATTGTACGATAACTCTGTTGTCTCCAAATCCCATACTATATTAGAGACTGGCAAGCTGCTGGATGTTGATGGGAGAAACAACATCTTGATTTCCAGTGAAGGCCTTCCTTGCCATTAGTACATTCACGGCTTCTGTTGGATGGAATGCATCCCAGAACACATATTCATCCCTGTTTGAACAAGGCTGCTGCATCGGAAGGCATGTTATCTGTCCGTTGTTCTTCCCAATACCACAGCACCCACGATCTAGAACGCTGAATCCTACAGATCCACCAAGTAACGATTAGTACGTTATAACAACTAAACAATTTACTCATCTAAACACTCATTTTGCTGATGAAAATTTACCATAGGATCCAGGGTTGGCGAGGATATCTTGGATCATGTTGTGAATGTCAATGAAGGTTATTCTTGCACCGGGAAGATTAGTGTTTAGATTATTGATCATTGTCTTGGTGTTGGCATTGAAAGGTAAAACTAGCTGGTTAACTTCCTCTGAGCACTGACTCGTTGTACTTTGTGAAAGAATGCTGGGAATACAACCCATTAATCCAAGACCTGCTATGATTACCTTCCGTGCTCCAAGAGTGTAGAGTCTCTGTACCAAAAATACCAATTAAAGATTGATCAAAATCTCTTCAATCACTTATAACAAAACCAAAAAGCATGGATATTTGAAGGTGTTTATTTTTTGGCCATCTTACTGTGAGTTGGGCTGTGTACTGCTGAACTAAGAGATCTGCGAATTGTGGACCATTATACTGATTTTTGGTTGGATAGTTGGGCATTAGGTAGTTATTTAAGTAGTCATTGCTGCCCATTCCAACGAAGAAGATGCACCGTGATAGCTGTTGTGCTAGATTAGCTGCTCCAACTCTTGCTCTGATTTGAGTTAGCGAACTCTCAAAGTTCTCAAGTTGCCTGTTAAATGGGATCCTACCAACCTAACAAGAGAACATTGAAAATCATTTATAGAATACCAATTTCAACTTTTAACTTGTCAGCAGTAAATAAGTAGCTAAACATTGTTGTTGTTATTTACTCACAAAATTTCTTCCTGTAATATCAAGAATCCCGGCCGCAGCAGAAGCATAATTGACACCATGAAGCATATCATCAGTTGAAGCTTCAGAGTATGCCGGCACCAGAGGTAGTCCCAAGAGATCAGCTGCATGTCCAAATTTGCTTTGTAATTGAAATTAAAAGATATAAACCAGAGACCGAGGGGGGCGAGAGGGAGGGAGGGAGGGTACAAGAGAGAGAGAGAGAGAGAGAGAGAGAGAGAGAGATTACCAATCTCATCAACCATAGTGTAGCCATTGGAAAAGCGACCAGTAGGACCAGCCTTAAAGTCAATACCATAAGGGTAATAGTTAGCTTTTGCTAACGAAGCCAGATTATTGTTATTTCCATTGTCAATCAATGAATCTCCAAAGACGAACATAGCAGGAACCATCTCTGTTGTTGGTGCTGCTGCTTGTGGTGCAACATCAAAATCATCTCCCACCACTTGTTGCCCCAAAACCCCAACATTGATATGGCAAATGTACATGAGTATTACTGTCCGCAGCAACACATTCAAACAAGAAAACTTCAAGTACTTACCCATTGTTCACAAATGTATTGGTAACGGTGTGTGTGTAAATGGAAAGCAAGCTTATATATGATGGCCCTACTAAAGCTAGTGTATAGTAAAGGTGATGAGACTTGTAAGTATAACTGAGGTTCAATTAATAAACTGCATGGGATAAGACGGGAGACTTGTAAGTATAACTGAGGTTCAATTAATAAACTGCATGGGATAAGACGGATGGAATCAGGAAGAAAAGTAAATGCTATCACCTGTAAATTTACAAAGCACTAAATAACCCTCATAATTTCCCACATGCATTGCCCACCTCTTTCCTTCTCTGTTTCCCAATGCTATATTTGATAACTCCGGTATGCGGACGGGTCTTTGGGTCTTTACAATGTCGTGCCTGTACCCTTCTCGCGGTTGTGGTGTAACTGCCGTTGGTGTCTGCAAAATAACACTGGAGGGGGATTTGAGTCCCATTACACCTTCAGCATGAGAGTAATAACTCGGTTTGGGAAAGTGAAGATCGATATGAATAAAAGTTGACTCTGTGTGTATATTTGTGTGTAACATAGCGTTACCCCCAAAACCCTTCTCCTTGGTATATATAACCCAATTGTAGGGTTTATGGTTTGGTACCTTTAGATCAGAACCGTTCGTTATTAGGGCGGAGGACGCATGTCTCAAATGGATTTCATACACGTGTCTAGGCAGGAACCGCCTTAGAATGTACTAAAGGTGTACTGACGCGTGGGCCGGGGGTTGGCCTGTGCCTGAGTCGGGATGGACCCGGCTCCTACCCTGAGCTTGGACTCTAGTTGGGAAGCCACCTTACTCCTAGACTGGGTTGGGTCCTGGATCCCCTTGGGCTTGGTCCACCTTAGTGAAAGGTTGAAGCCTAACCGAGATACTTATACCCTCTCATTCGACCCCTTCCAAGAGTACCCTAAAAGCTTGTCCTAAATTAAAATTTGAGGCATTTTGGACAAAATAGTGTTCCAATAATGTCCTAGTGGTACCTTGAAACGCTAGGATTAAAAAATTATTTTCCTCCCTTTTTACACATCTCTCTCCTCTCATCATTTAATTTCCCTCTTCATTATAATTTAAATATATTATTATTTTAGTAATAAGGCACAAATATAGGGCATATTGTTGGAGTTGATGTACAACAAATTTATCTTAAATCACTATAACATAATATTTTATTATATTTATAAGGCATTTATTAGGACATTGTTGGACTTGCTCTTATGCAGATTTTCTGGATGAGGGAGTAGAGTGGTGTTGGCTTTGGAAAAAAAATTGCTGCTTTCTTTCCCCAATCCAGGTTGGGTGCGTGGAGTCATACCCGGATTCAAAGAGAGAAATTGGTTGCCTTGAGAAAATTTTGCTTCTTTATTGCCCCTCAATTCGGGTTGGATGGGTAGAGCCATATCCGGGTTCAAAGAGAGAAATTGGCTGCCTTAAGAAAATTTTGCTTCTTTCTTGCCCCCAATCCAGGCGGGGTGTGTAGAGCCATATCCGGGTTCAAAGGAAGAAATTGGCTGCCTTAAGAAAATTTTGCCGCTTTCTTGCCCCCCAATCCGGGTTGGGTGTGTAAAGCCATACCGGGTTCAAAGAGAGAAAATTGGTTGTCTTGTGAAAATTTTGCTACTTTTTTGCCCCCAATCCGGATTGGGTGTATAGAGCTATATATGGGTTCAAAGAGAGGAATTGGTTGCCCCCAATCCGTGTTGTGTGTGTAGATACATATACGGATTCAAAGAGAGAATACCTTGTAAAAATTTTGCTGCTTTCTTGTTCCTAACCCGGATATGTTAGGTAGATACATACTCGGGTATGCCTGAATTCCGGAGTTCAGTTTCTTCGCCCCTTGTAAAATGGGTGTTCTTGCTTTTTCTTTTTACTTTACCAAAATCAAACACAGTAAAATATTCATATTCTCACTCAATTTTCCGAAGAAAACGAAGGGTGAAGGATGCTCCGCTGTTGCTTTTCTGTTGCGTCTCTTTCTTCGACTTGACGTGTAAGCTTCTATCTCTTCTTTCTATATTCGTTTATTATTCTCGATTTTTTATTTGAATTTTGCATTCATAAGCTTTTTCATTTTCGATTTTGAGGTTTTGGGCTGAATATATATACCGATGTGTTGTTGTTTTTGAAGTATTGTTATGATTGTGTTTGTGATTTGTTTGGGTTATTTGGGTTCAGATTTCTATCAAATTTGGTTGTTCTTGTTTTGATTTTGGTTTCAATTTTATGGGTTTTTTGTTGGTATTTTTGGTGTTCGTTCTTGGATATATGTGTAAGTATAGGCTATATTTGCGTATTTCGGTGTTTGATTTTCGTGTGAAGTGTTTTTGGGATAGGGCTTTGACTGATTGCCGAGTAGAAATAGGTTAATCAGGATAATGCTAGTCTGGACTAGAGATGTATAATTGGGTTAAACTTGCATTGCCGATCCAGATTGGCGGGTTATGAGCGAAATATCACTATATTAGCTAGCCACTTCGGGTATTTGATTTCACATATGATACCTTCCTTGAACAATTCTCCACCTCTTCATCTATTAATTTATGTCTCTCCCGGACGAAGTTTCTCATTTTTTACTTTATTTGCTTTATGCCCGGGTTCACATCTAAACTATGCATTGCTACAGAATTTTGTAACCCATGCATGTCTTTGGGATTGTTACATAATCCCGGAGCAGAGTTATCAATTCTTGTCTAAAATTTGTTTCGAGCCCGAACCCTATTTTCACCGTCTTGGAAGGGTTGCTTTTATCAATCAGGATTGTTACTGTCTCAACTTCAGCCTCAATCTTTGCTTTGTCCCGGGTGAGATAAGCTGCTGAATCTAGGCTTCAGTATTTTTTTCATGTAAACGTGGGCCTGGGTCGATGCCCTTCTTTGGTTGTTTTCCCTTGGTTCATTTGTTCCAAGGTTGGCCGCTTGCATAGTAGGACTGCCGTGGTCCGGAGATGGGTCTACTTCAATCACTACCATGACTTGGTTACTTTATCGTGGCTCATCTAAACCCGGCTCGATCAATTTTGGATTCGGGTTGGATTCAATGACTTGAACCTCCTTCCTAGATCCTTTTTTTAGTGAGGACGATACTTCTTATGGCTTTGCTATTTTTGAATTACTGTGGCCTTCCTTTTATTATCTTGGTTAGTCTCAACCATGACTAGTGCTTGGTAGGGGAGAATACGGTTCGGTTCGGTTTTTGAATAAAACCGGAACCGAAACTGAATATCTTCGATTTTAGAAATCAAAAACCGCAACCGAATTAACGATTTCGGTTTTGGTTTCAAAGTCCCGGTTCGGTTGTAATTTTTCGGTTTCGGTTTAAAACCGAAAAAAGAAAAATAATTACAACTTGAATAAAAAAAGTTCACTTAATTAAACAATATAACCACATCATCTGAATTTTTACAAGAATCATCATAGAAAGTGACATATTACAAATTAAACATCCGAAATCCAAAAGAAGTGCAATTAAATTCATTATCAATTTTCTATTTTCTGCATATTTTTCCCTCTCTATCCTTTGCAGTCTCCTTCACCATGAAGCATACTACCTGCCTGAAAATATATATTATATCAGTTGGATGCATAAAAATGTTGAATTTGTCAATAGGAGCTATATCAGGGAAGTCATACTTGAATTATGATATAGAAATTGTGGAGTGCAAGAGAAGTCTATTGACAGAAATGTGTTTTGTTTAAGCATCAATTAAGAAATCTTAGGCCAAGAAATAAAATTAAGCTTAAACGAAGACGACCCAATAGCAGGAAGAGGGACATAATCCACATATGACGGGGAAATACTAGGGGACTTTTAGGGGGCAGTAAAGAATGCTTTCCACTGTGCATCATACTTCTGAACTATACAAAAAAAAATTGTAGTGTTACAATATGAAATCAAATTTGTGAATTGATAAACCTAAAACCAATTTATATATACTGGACATCAGAAATATAAAAATAGAAAAAGAGTTTTGAAACGCGATCCAGAGATAAGGGACTCCAATGTGATTTATATATTCGAAATCAGTGCAAACTTCTTTTTGATATTAGTAGGGAGCCAATGTGAATATAATTATGATTCATATGTGTTTATTCTTAGTTTAATAACGCTTCTTTAAATGATGAATTCATACAAGCAATGGACTATTCTTATTTTAAATGTTTATTCTTAGTTTAATACCTGTTGAAATTTCCTCACATGAGTCAATACCTGCAAAATACCAAAATCATCTAGACGAAGAGGAATATACTATTTGCAACTGATTTCAGCTTGAGTTCATGCAGACTTAAGAAGTGATAAGACTACATATTCCACAATCATGAACCAACTACATAAACTGGATATTTACACAAAATCATTTATTCATTCCAACCAAACTTATGGATTATATGAACAGGTCTAGTAGTAAAATGACTACAGATTCTTTATGAAATGTGTAGCCAGTTTGTAGAACCAGTATCCAGTTTATCTTGTAATAAAGATTGTTCAGCTGTGTTAATAGAAGGCCAGTATGGTGTAGTTGCTGTATCGAGAAAAATGAGTCATGTTATCTCTTAATATGCACTGACACTGGTACTTGTATGACAGGGAAATAAAATGTAACAGAAGAAATAAATATTAGCAAGGAGAAGTTATCGAAAAGGAAAATGACAAGTAAACTTAATTGATATCCAAAAGGTAAACTTGCATTATAAAATTTCGATTTTGTCCAAAATTAAGTTTTGATGTAAAAATTTAAAGTATCAAGTGATATGGAGCTCTTAATATGTCATGTTGTGCAAGACATGCCTGTACACTAACAAGACTAAGTCAAATTGACAACCTTAAGTAAGTTGTATCATAATCTATGTTTGCATTATGTATTGTAACATTTAAGTCTGTAAAAATGTAAATAGGGCAGATTGGAGTATTTTTCTGTAAACAGTATCAAGCCTAAGAATTCTATATGGAAGAAGATCAAGAAGATCATGCCTCATAAGAATTATAAAAAAGCTTGGAGTTGAATAAATCTGTTTTGAGAAAAATGTTCTAAGTCAAGATCTCTACAAGTCACAGATTAAGTGTTATAGAGAAATCATTCGAGAACTTCGGAATGACTTTTAGAGGAGTCAGGAAAGCTACTAGAGAACTCAGAGATATCGACAAGCCAAATTGAAGACATGAAGATTAGAGATATCGACAAGTCATTTCTTCACTAGAGAACTCTAGAGATATCGATAAGTCAAAATATCACAAGAGATCTCTGAGATATCGGTAAGTCAAAATATTACTAGAGATCTCTGAGATATCAACAAGTCAAAATATCACTAGAGATCTCTGAGATATTGATAAGTCTATTTTCCACTAGAGAACTCAGAGATATCGATAAGCCAAAGTGAAGACATGAAGATGAGAGATCTCGACAAGCTAAATTCTCTTATAGAGAACTCAGAGACCTCTACAAGTCAAAACAACTATAGAGCAATGAGCAATGAGAGATCTCGATAATCCAATATACTTATCGAGATGTCAAGTTCTCTATATACCAAACTGGAGATCTCGAGGTAAAACTCAAAGTACAAAGTGCAGACCGGTTCAATATCCAAAATTATCAATCAACAAACAATCCAATCAGTTGGATTGACAAGTCTACAAAAAGCAGCTTGAAGAGTACACAATAAAAGGCCAAGATTAACTGGCAAGGTAAAGAAAGGGGTGCAAGATTAGCAAAGGTACACTTAGCCAGAAATAGAAAGATTTGAATATCCAAAAATAGGGTTTAGTACATGCTATTGCATGCTGTGTAATATCCAGTGCTTACCGTTCTATAAAGTAAACACTGGCTGTTTTGTTTAGTTGTAACAAAAAGATCTCAAATTTCTTGTAACTCTCAAGAGAGAAGCTGAGTTCTTAACATAATAAGAACTCAAAAATTTATAGCAAAACACATACTTGATTTTAATATAAAATTAAGTGAAGTTTTTGAAAGATAGTGTGTCCCTGTGCATGTATTATTACCTCATTTAAATCACACTATCTTTACAAGTTACATTTGTATATCTGCTTTGTTCACCAAGCTTAAGAAAAACAAAAAGCCATTAAAATTGTCTAAAACACATTCACCCCCCTCTGTATTGTATTCATTACCTAACAAGTGGTATCAGAGCAAAATCTGAAAGTAAAAAGATTAAAGATCTTGAAAGAATGAATACACAGAAACTTATCAGCATCAAAATCCCCACTTTTGACAGATCTAACTATACATTATGGAAAAAGAAAATGTTGTTGTTTATCAGGATGGCCAATCCACTGTATATTCAGATCCTCAAAAATGGCCCTTTCACTCCCATGGTAAGAGTTGAGGAATCTACAGATGGAGATATGGTTATTCCAGCACATTATGTATCTAAAGGTCCTTTAGAGTACACTGAGCCTGAGAAAGAGAAAGTCTCCCTAGACAGTGGCTTGCAGCTGATCTTGATAGAGTCACTTGACAATGTAATGTACAATAACATTATCAACTGTGACACAGCTAAGCAAATCTGGGAGAAAATTGAGATCTTGTGTGAAGGAACAAAGGAGGTTAGATCAAACCAAATGAGGATTTCCGTCTCTCGATATGAGGGGTTTATGGCTAAACCTAAAGAAGGAACTACTGAAGTTTTTGAAAGGTTCAATAAATTGATAAATGACTTGTAGCTACATGATAAATATTATGAAGCTGAGGAGGTTAACCTAAAGTTCTTGCTAGCTCTTCCTGACCATCTTGAACATAAAATTTCAGCTATTAGAGAAGGAAGAGATTTGAGCAGAATAACTTTGGAAGTTCTATACGGAATCTTGAAGACTTATGAACTTGAAATGATGCAAAGGAATTCATTGAAAGCACATCATGGACATGTTGTTGATGGTTCAAGTGCTTTAATTATAAATGACAGAGAAGAAAGTGAAGATGAGCAAGATGATCAAGTTTCAGTTAGTCAAGCTATAGAACAGAAGAACAAAGGACCTCAGAAGCAAGTTGTGTTGGAACTAGAGGAAGATGAATATTACACCTTGGATGAATTATATGAAATGGACCAGTCCATGGCTTACTTGGCTAGAAAATTTTCAAATATTAGAGTCAAGAAGCCAAGGTTTTTCAAAGGCAAGGGACAATCTTCCAACAGTAACGACTGGAAACCAAAATCTCAGTTCAATTTAGTTAGAAAAGGTGGTTACAAAATAGGATCTGTGAACAGATCAAAGATAAGGTGCTTCAACTGTGATGAGTTGGGTCACTTTGCTACTGATTGCAGAAAACCTAAAAAGGTGAAGAAAGACAAGGCCTATCTTGATTTGGAAGCAAAATATGAAGCTCTCTTGAAGAAGTAGTCTGGAAAAGCTTATATTACAGAAGGAAAAAGTTGGGATGATACTGATGTTGATGAAGAAGTTGGAAACTATGCACTTATGGATTTTGAGCATGGAGAAGCATCCACTTCAAAATCAAAGGTACCAACTCTAACCACTATTGATTTAAATGCTAGTCAATATAAGGAGACTGTGGAAAAGATGAGTGTGGAGATGTTTTATATACACACTAGTCTAGTGGCAGCTACTGAGGAAGTCAGTAGGCTAACCAAGGCTAATTAGAAGCTTGAGAGTGAAAGACAAAAGATGGATCTACTGCTTTTGGAGCTTGAGTTAGTCAAGCAAGAAAATGATTATCTGAAAAATAAGTTAAAGTGTGCTACTGAAATTGAAGCTGTGTTGAGGGAAAAGCTAGAAAAGAATGAAGTCAAGTTGAAATCTTTCAGAAATATATCAGAGTTGGTTGGACAATACCATGAGAAGAACAAGCCATGTGTTAATATAGCTATTGGTCTTGATTATGATGCCTTGAATAGCAAGAAAAAAGATATTGGTGACAAAGGAAAAGCAACTGGAAAATGAAGATATTCCAGCTATGCTGAAAAAGGTTGTTTCACCTATGTTCAAGGCATGTGAAGTTAATTTCAGCGAAGAAGAGTTGATTATAAAGTAAGAAATTGCTGATGAAGACAATGATAAGAAAAATGCAGAAACAACTCCGATTTCCAAAGCGGAAAAGAAGCCCATGGTCAACCAAGATTCCAAGACACTTGTCAAGGAACCAAAAACTGAAGATGCAAGAAAGAAGAAGAAAAATAGAAATGGGAAGATTGGAATAAACAAAAGTAACAATTTTTCTCATGTTGCAGATACTTTAAGAAAGCAATGTCAAAGATGTGGCTCTGAGAATCATCTAATTCACCTTTGCAGAAAGGTAGTTAACAAGCTAGTAGAAGGAGCATGCAAATACAATGAAGCAGATGCAAATGATCCCTACTCATTCTATGACAAGTTTGATTGCATTCCTTGCAACTTGAAAGTGATGAAAAGTTGCCACAAGCTGAGAGTAGACCTCAAAGAAACAAAAATTGGGTCTACAACACAAAGGGAAAATGCACAACAATCAATGAATTCTATTTTATCTAAAATAACTCATTCTGATTCTGCTCACTCTGTTAACAAGAAGAAAGTGCCCAACACTGCTTGCTAAACACACTTAAACTCATTGTGTGCAGAGCAAAAAGAAGAAAGTCATATGGATCATAGACAGTGGATGCTCAAGACATATGACATGTGATATGGCCCTACTATCACAGTTTGAGGAGAAGGCTGGTCCATTAGTGACCTTTGGAGATAACAACAAAGGCTTCACAATGGGATATAGCAAATTGATCTCTGGAAATGTTGTCATTGATGATGTAGCACTAGTAGCTGGTCTTGAAGTGAATCTTCTCAATGTTAGCCAATTTGCAGACAAAGGCTTTAAAGTTTTATTCAACAAAGAAGCATTCACTTTTATCAGCAAGAAAACTGGAGAAGTTGCTCTAAAAGGAGCAAGGAAAGGAAGCTTATTTGTTGTAGACTTGGACTCAGCAAATAAGGATGGAATTTGTTGCTTCTACACCAAGGCATCTGTAGAACAAAGCAAGCTATGGCATAAAAAACTGTCTCACTTGAATTTCAAGGCAATTGACGCTTTGGTGAAAAAGGAGTTAGTAAGAGCCATGCCTAATCTGGAGTTTGCTCAAGATGAAGTCTGTGATGCTTGTCAAAAAGGAAAAATGAAAAGATCAAGTCACAAGAGTAAAACTGTGAATTCTATAAGTGCACATTTACAACTTATTCACATGGACTTATTTGGACCAGTTAATGTCCAGTCAATTTTAAGAAAAAGGTATGCACTTGTGATGGTGGATGACTACTCAAGATATAAATGGCTAGAATTTATGCAATCTAAAGATGAGACTCCACACATCAAAACTGAGCATATAAAGAAGATTGAGAAGCAGGCTAAAGATCAGAACTGTGTGAAAAGGTTGAGTAGTAATAATGGAACAGAATTCAGGAATGCAACCTTAACTGAATTCTATAAAGAACAGGGCATTGTTCAAGAGTTCTCAGCTGCTAGAACACCTCATCAAAATGGGGTAGTTCAGAGAAAGAATAGAACATTGGTAGAGGCTTCTAGAATAATGTTACAAGATGCAAAATTGCCAACTAGTTTTTGGGAAGAAGCTGTGAACGCTGCATGCTATACTCAGAACAGATATCTCATTAACAAGAATCTTGGAAAGTCACCTTACTCAATCTTGTCTAAGAGAAAGTCTACTGTGAAACATCTTCATGTGTTTGGAAGAAAGTTCTATGTGCTAAAGGACAACTCTGAATATGTGGGAAAATTTGACTCTAAAGTTTTTGAGGCAATTTTTCTGGGATATTCATTGGAGAGAACTGCATGCAAAGTCTATGTGATTGAATAGAAGAAAATTATGGAAAGCACAGATATTACTTTTGATGATGACAAGTGCCCAGGCTTGGAATGCCTTGATGAAAATGAAGTTGAAGCCCATAAGTTTGAAAATCTCAATACTGATAGTGACTCTGATGATGAAGTTAAAGTCAACACAAATCAAAGAATTGTAGAAGAGTAAGATAATCAAGTGAATCATGAGAATAGAAGCTCATCTCAAATACCTGAATTTGACAGTACATACTCAGGGGGGGGGGGAAAGAGGAGAAAATTCTGGAAGTCATGCTAGTAATGAAGAAGAAGAAAAAAGCACAAGTCAACAAAATCACACAAGGAAGTGGGATAGAAGTCACACTAGAGAATCAATTATTGTTGATCCAACTGCTGGAGTGAGGACTAGAAGTGCAACTGCAAATGAATGCCTTCATGCATGTTTTCTGTCACAAGTTGAGCCAAAGAAAATTAAAGAAGCCCTTCTTGATCCTGATTGGATATATGCAATACAAGAAAAGCTAAATCGGTTTGAAAGAAATAAAGTTTGGGAATTGGTTCCTGCACCAAAGAACAGAAGTATTATTGGAACAATATGGGTGTTCAGGAACAAGATGGATAAAAATGGAACTGTTACCAGAAATCAAGCAAGGTTGGTTGCAAAAGGCTACTCACAGGAGGAAGGAATTGATTATGATGAAACTTTTGCTCCAGTTGCAAGACTTGAAGCAATAAGAATTTTCCTAGCATTTGCTGCATATTCAAATTTCAAGGTATATCAAATGGATGTGAAGAGTGCATTCTTTAATGGTGAGTTGGAAGATGAGGTTTATATGCAACAACCACCTGGTTTTGAAGATCCAGAATTTCCAAATTTTGCATACAAGCTACTTAAGGCTCTCTATGGACTCAAACAAACACCTAGAGCTTGGTATAACACACTATCAGAATTTTTAATTAAACATGGATTCACTAGAGGTACCATAGACAAGACTCACTTCTACAAGAAGCATGGTGATGATATGATCCTAGTTCAGATTTATGTGGATGATATCATCTTTGGTTCTACCAATGAAAAGTTTTGTCAAAGATTCTCCAGGCTTATGCAGAGTAAATATGAAATGAGTATGATAGAGGAATTAAGTTACTTTCTTGGACTTCAAGTCAGTCAAATAAGTGATAGAATCTTCATCAGCCAAACTAAGTATGTCAAAGATTTATTGAAAAAGTTTGGCATGGTTGATTGTTCACCTGCATCTACAACTATGTCTACAACAATAAAGTTGGATGAAGATAAAAGTACAAAAGTGTAGATATTTCAAGCTATAAAGGGATGATTGGATCATTGCTTTACTTAACTACAAGTAGACCAGACATCATGTTTGCTACATGTCTGTGTGCAAGATTTCAAGCCAATCCAAAAGAATCACATTTGATGGCTGTGAAGAGGATTTTCCGATATTTGAAAGGAACTCCAAACTTGGGATTATGGTATCCTAAGGGAACTGGTTTTGAAGCTGTTGGATATACAGATGCAGATTTTGCTGGATGCAGGGTTGACAGAAAGAGTAATAGTGGAAGCTGTCAGTTTCTTGGATAAAGACTTGTATCCTGGTATAGCAAGAAACAACAATCTGTGTCAACTTCCACAGCTAAAGCTGAATACATAGTTGCTGGAAGTTGTTGTACTCAAGTGCTTTAGATTAGAAATCAGCTAATGGATTATGGCCTAGTGTTACACAAAATTCTAATTATGTGTGACAATACTAGTGTTATATCTATAGTGGCTAATCCAATTAATCATTCTAGAACAAAGCACATTGATGTAAGGTACCATTTTATTAGAGAACATGCTAAAAATGGTACCATTGAGCTAATTTTTGTTCCAACAGAAAAACAATTAGCTGACATTTTTACTAAACCTTTGGATGAAGCAACTTTCACTAGACTTGTAGGTGAAATTAGAATGCTTAATTCTTCATCCTAAGGCAAGAACTCAGCTAATGTTTTACAGCAGATTAATTTTTAATAGATTAATATTAATTTGATTTAATTAAAAATTAACTGAAATATAAATTATAAATATTTCAGAAATCATTGCATATTTATTTTTCAAAATTCAAAATTCAGCTTGAAATTTTTTCAAATTCTAAGAAAACTGTCTAGCTGTTAATTTACATCCTTAATATGTAAAATTAACACAAGGAAGAATCAAAGTGATTAAAAGTATATAGAGAACTGAGTTCTCGATAAGTCTAACTGACTTATCAATAAGTCATTTTAAGACTTCTCGAGTGAGTTCTCAATAAGCTTTATTATTGTTAGGAATATGTTGTGAACTTGATGATAAATTAATCAAAACACCTTAATAGATTTAACTTAGTGAATTTTGTAGCACTTAACAGATGATCAAATATAGTCCCGACGAATAATTCAATATAGTCCCGACAGATGATGATTTGATATCCATCGAGTGAGTAGCTTATGTAATAATAAGTATTATAGCACATTTCTTGTAACACCCCCAAATACGGGGTCGGGGATCCGGGTTGTCACGAGTTCCATTTCCCTTAATAACACCCAATCTTAATAAACAATCAACTACTCTGTACTGTGACCCCACAATAAACACACACACCACAAGTTATAGTCTCAGAGATGAATATCCAAAAATAACACGAGTCATTTTATTCCAAAATTATATGCCATTACACCTTAAAAGGGTTTCTGAATAAATTTACATTTCTTTGCTATTATTACAATTGATAAAGATACATAAGTCTGGTACATCAAAAGTTGAAAGCCTAGCCTATTGGTAGTTCCTACCTCAGCTACAGCGACATCAACGCCTATAGGAAACTGCGGAACGTTTCCTATCCGCTCACAAATTGGGAGCTTGGTCCTGTTCATCTTGTCTATCTGATGTTGTGTGATGAAAGAAGAAAGCAAGGGTGAGCAACAAGCCCACCAAAATAATATGTATACTGATTAACAATATATGAGCATACTCATAGTACTCATGAAAGTCTTGGTCAGAAGAAATGAACCAAGCTGATATCTTAACGCGACCAAGTCGCAAAATATTCAGTATATATATACATATATATATACTTTTCACAATCTTTGAAATCCTCTGACATGTATAATATACACAGAGTTCCAGTTAATAACTGTATAAAAATATCGTTGCAAGGTGATCTCATATATCTAACCTTCTCTCAATATTTTTCTGAAAATCTTTGACATGCACAGGATAATCATTTACTAGATATAAGTTTAAAAGATGAAGTTACAAGATACTCCAATATACTTATATCCGAATACTACTTGAACTACCACCGTTCAAGTTATAATCAGTTTCAAAAGTTCATCACCCAGATGAGACTACAAGATAAGACTTGAATAGATTCAATCCTTGAAATATCATTATAAATAATGAAGTTACGAGATACTTCATTAAGTCCCGATATATATATATACACCTATATATATACATTTCATACACTCCTTGAAAACCTCTGTTATGAGAATTATAAACAGAGTTGCAATATCCAATGAATTTTGGAAAGGAGAAAACCTTGGCATAAACCTGATATCTTGCTGATCAGGCAAATATACCAATAAGTAACCTTTTCTACTAATAGATGGATGAATCCCCCACCGGTCATCACCCTGGCCACATAAGGTCCTTGTGCTGGACTGCCACCCGGCCTCTTACGCGTTGATGGACTGCCACCTAGCCACTTACACTTTGATAGACCGTACCCCGGCCTGTCGCTTATGCCGATTCAATTAGAGGAACTTACTTCCCGAACGTTGGGCAAGTAATCAAATTATTTTCTCAAAACAGCAACCACGTTGCGAATGTAAAATACACCACAGAGCCGGATCCCCCAGGTTTTGAGCGATTATTTAAATCCCCTTGAAAGGAAGATCTTAAATATAAAAATGAGTTTTGGGGTCCACTCTAACTTTTAAAAATCATTTTGAAGACCGAAAACATTTTTAAGAATGTTTGGAGTAATGCTGATTTAATGAAATAAATCAGTCCCAACATATTAGAAAATATCTGAATATTATTATTTAAATAATAATATTCCCAAAAAGGATAATCTCTATAAAATAATCGAAGTAGAAGTGTTAAACTCATACTTGAAATGGATATTAAATAACCAAAGATATACTTATATGAAAGTACTATCTTTATTTGAATAATCGAAAATAAGTTTGATTATCGAAATATTATTCTTTAATAAAATAAAGAATATTATTAAATAATAAGCGGATTCATAATACCTCGAATGAATATTATAAATAATATTCATTAAATAAAATAAACGGAGTCATACATCCTCAAATGAATATCCAATTAATAATCATTAAATAGAATAAACAGAGTCATAAGTCCTCGAATGAATATTCAAATAATATTCATTAAATAAAATAAAGTTATCGAATAAACCTTATTCGATCAATAGTTTTGAAAACTATATCCCTATATATATAAATATATATATATATATATAATATACTCGGGAACATCGACTCCCGGTTTAGAAATATGTTCACCTTTGGGTCCCCTATACTAAGGGTATACGCAACTACTGCTTATTTCTAGCATAGGTATTATGCAACTGAATCAACAAATATATGTATCAAGATTATGGAATATACATGCATATATTCCATATCACATGCTACAATATATCGCAAGAATTTGCTAATTAACCAACATGCATTTATCACAAGACAATGCATATACATATATACATCACAACAACAGTATATCAGGTAGAAAACTTGCCTGAGCGACTGGGGGTTACAAATGGCTTGGGACGAGTCTGGTAACCTATAAACAACATATAAGTTGGAATTAAACCAAAGTCGCTTATGAATCTATACTTTAACCAATTAGACCCTAACGTTCGCTTTTGCGCTTAACGATTCACTTAAGTCGCTCGAGTACCCTCGGCTCCACCATTTTTAATAAATTAACCATTAAGGGTTTTAAGGCAATTCTTTCGCGAGTGTCTTACCAACTGCCTAATACACTTTACTTAAATGTTTCATACTCCAATTAGTCCTTTAAGGTCTTTAACCAAGGTTTCAAAGTAAGGCGAGGGGTAATGATTCGTTCGCAAAACGTCGTTACTTAAAACGGCCGTTTCTCCTAAACCGTACATCGGAATCAAACGAACCACATATCAAAACGAAGCTCGTAACATGAACTATCTAAACATGGCAATGGTCAAAACCTATCAGGGAGGTCTCGGGTCCTAATGTTATGAACAAAAGCAGTCTAAAGTAAATCGGACATTACGACGACTATGTTTACGCGATTTCCCAATTTTATACCATTCTAATTCAACCACCAATCAATCCCAATTCATTCATATAACCAACATCCATCCACACTACATCATAAAAGCCCCAATCAACTCAATATTAACAATTTATACTTATTCTTAAACTTGAATTTAAACTATACTTAAGTCCTTTAACCAATCGATAAGATTTTAACATTCAATTCACTACCATTCCAACCCAAACTCTAAACCAACAAGCATCAAGCTACTCTTTTACCATAACAATCAAAATCATCCTAATATACAAGTAAATCTAGGGTTTGGAGATGTTATAACTTCCTTGAAGTGATTGGAGTAGCTAGGAAGCCTTAAGAAGCCTTGAGATGTCTTAGGGATGCTTGGATCTTAAAGGAAAAACAAGAAAAATCAAGTTAAAAATCTTGAAATCACTATTCATTATCTTCTTCATTGATTTCTTGGAAGAGATTGAGAATGAATTGGAGGCTTAAACTTATAGGATAGCCATATCTATGCATAAGGAGTACTAGATAATTATCTTACCAATTAAGGAAGCTTGGAACTTGAATTTTGAAAATTCTTCTTCTTGAAATGGAGAAAAGCCGAGAGCAATGTTGAAGAATGAAATGATTTTGTGTTTTTTTATTTGTTTTGCCTAGCTTGGTTGTTTTTGTTTTGTTTTTGGTTAATTACCTTTCTAACCTTGAACTTTGTGTGGTTTTAAATCAACCACACCTCCTTCCCCTTATGTCATGCTTATGTCACTTTGTGATGTCATCATCCCTTACTTGCCCTCTTCTTATTGGTTGGATGACCTCATCATCCCTAACCTCCTTGATTAACTTCCTAATTGTTTGCCTAATGACCGCTGATCTGTTATACGGTTCGCTTAACTTTCGTTCTCGTTTCTCGTTTGAGGGATCATACCCGGGATCTTATTACTTGGGTTTCCTTAACCTTTCTCAATACATTATAATCCTTTTATGATCCTCTCTTATAATACTTTAATTTAAATACTTTTTATCCTGTTACCTTATACTCAATTCTTTATGTATCTGGTAGATTTCTGGGAAAAATTAAAGTGTTCGGATTTGGATTCTGACGATCTTTACATACACTTATATACCACATAGAGTACTAATAATATCCCAGAAGATCAATAAAAGAACCCCTACATAGTGTGACATAAAAAGTTTTCTTATTCAGCAAAACACTATTCATAAGGGTTTCAAAAATTCCAAAAATTGAGGTTATTACAGTCTCCCCTCCTTAAAAGGATTCCGTCCCGGAATCAGATAGAAAATGAGTAGGGATACTTTCTTAGCATTGCACTTTCTAACTCATACGTAATTTTCCCACATTGTGGTTCTACCATCAAACTCTGACTAGTTTGATAACTCTTCTCCTAAGCATATGTCCATTTTTGATCTATAACCCTTCCTGGTTGCTCCATGTAGGTTACGTCTGGTTGCATGTCTATGCACTCATATGCCCCTATTTGTCTGGCATCCGAATTACACTTCCTTAACATTGATATGTGGAACACGTTATGAACTTACTACATGTTCGGGGGTAAGGCTAGCTCATATGCTAACTTCCCAATACGTCTTAATACCTCAAAGGGTCCAACAATTCGTAGGCTTAGCTTTCCTTTCTTTTTTTTTTGAACCTCATCAATCCTTTCCAAGGGATACCTTTAACATTACTAGGTCCTCTATTTCCTATTCTTTGTCCTTTCGTGTCAAATTAACATATTGTCATGTCCATCTTGGGCTACTACCAGCCGTCCTCTGATTAGATCTATCATATCCTTGGTCCTTTGGACCACTGCTGGTCCGAGCATCTTGCGCTCTACAACTTCATCCTAACATAAGGGAGATCGACATTTTCTTCCCTCAAAGATCTTATAAGACGATATCTCGATACCTGACATACGATCTATTATCGTGAGAAAACTCAATCCGCTTTAAGTGATCATTCCAAATTCACTCAAGTCTATTGCACAGACTCTCATTATAGCTTTTAGCATTAGAGCTTTTGCTTCTCAATACCCATTCTTTTCCAGTTCGTAATCGCTACTACCTTCCGTTCCTAATATTATACTGGTTATACTTTTGCTCGTTAGCGTTCTATAACCTTTTAATAACCACGTCAACCTTAGTATCACTAACGCGTTAGAATCGGAATACCATCGTACTGATACTACTTCCTTTAGCTGCTTCCATCTTCGAAAGCTTGATCCATCATATAGAAGTAAAGGAATTTGTTGAGAGATCACTATGATCATGAACACTTGTTCTATTGCATAGTTAGTACAGAAGGTGGCCAGCCTTTAGCACTTGACAAGTAATTAAACGACATGTGGTATCCTACTAGGCTTCTATCACACAAATAGATAGTCATTCGGCAATACCTCCCCTTCTGGAAGGGTTGTTCTTCTCTGCTTACATGAAATGAAAAGAAGAGAAAAGAACGAACTGAAGAGAATTGTATATATGTAAAAAAATATTGCCATAAAATATCTGGCTTGGAATCTACCTCTGAACTATAGAGGTTTGTCATAGGAGAACAAAACATATATGTATTTATATCAACATCAAGTATTATAGCATCGTATTTCACATGCCTAAATATTTTTGCTATTCAGTCCATCATTCTATGGACCCATGCTCTTCCTCGAGCTTATACATAATCACCTTTAAAACTCCCTCGACATCGAAAATCGAATCTGGGATCTCATTCTAGACACCATCGTTACTAGAATTCTATGCTTGCATCGCAACCTTCCTCGTATAGTAATACGACTTTCTATTGATAAGAAGGAATAAATATTCAATAGGTAGATAATCTACTTAACCAGTCTATTCATAAATAACTTATACATCACCACAACCCGATTAGGGGTACCCAATCTCAACATCCATTACACTACAACTCTCACGGTTGTAATCGGCTCATTATTCAAAGAATCGTTGCTGTATTACTATGGTCCACCACTGACCTACTGTCGTCATTCATTTTCCTTGGAATCTTAATAGCTAACCATACGGAGTCCATACCTGTCGTATCAAATTCTTCTAAGGAGTTAACATAATTACCATTCATAATTCATGAAGAACACTCCAGATCCTGACGTACTTTCATGACATGAAGCAGATAAAATTGCAGAAGAGTTTCAATCAAAGCAATGATAGCAGGTTAATACCATTCTTAATCATATGCCTTCAATAGAAGACTTAACTCAAAGGTTTGTCTAGTCCTTTTTGAAACATGGTCCTGGCTTATCTCAAGATAGTATCTTCTGAGATAGATAGCCCGCTCATGGCGATTACACGAATTAAACCTTTACCAACTACTATTACGGTTGGGTATTGCACAGTCATCAGAAGGAATGTCAATCTTCCAAACCATAATACAACCTTCATAGCTTTAACCATCATCACTGTATTCCTTTGGCACAAGCGCCTATAATTATCCTCTTACCTTTAAAGTGTCGGCCACCTCTTTGGCCTTTCCTGATAGTAAAATTTCCTTACAGTCAATGTCATTTTAACCACCTCCAAATAATTTTTCTACCTCATTTCAATCACAGCTTATGTGAAGATGTTTTCCTTAAAATCTGATGAGTAAAAAAAATCACCATTTTTCCATAAGTTAATCACTGTCACGACTGACTCTCAATCATACTTAGAACATCTTTTATCTTAAGTCCTAATTTCCCTGAACAATTTCGACCATTACTGGTTCGATCCATACTTTCTCGTGGTTTAACACGTGCCCCACTTGGCATCATTATAATTACGTCATATTTCCTTTATCAACATTTCTATTCTTGAGAATTTTGAATATTACCTTTCTCCTTGTAAAACCTCTAAGGTTATCCTTGAATCGTTCCTCCTGTATTCCCTAGATACAGGGCATATCAAGATACCATTTATTAATA
Organism: Apium graveolens; assembly: GCF_009905375.1. Classification (NCBI taxonomy): domain Eukaryota; kingdom Viridiplantae; phylum Streptophyta; class Magnoliopsida; order Apiales; family Apiaceae; genus Apium; species Apium graveolens. Next base: position 193,264,139 of record NC_133649.1, read on the forward strand.
CCAGAATCATTGTCTATATACTTCTGAAAAATTTCTCCACTGATTCTTATAGGTTGTTATTACCTTAATCCTTTCCAATTCATACTGTCAAAACTCATACTATCCCTATTAAGGGTGAAATGCCAACCTTTATGCATTCCCCTAAGATTCATTTTAAGTTACCGATGTTCTATCCTTAATTCCACCTTTAAAAAGGTACTTGCATCCTTCCATGGATAAATCAAGTCTTATATCCTTGATAGATTATCTTATTCAATCATTCCCACCTCGATAGTTTATACCAATTTCACGATAGCATCCTTATTCAAACTGAGGTCAACCCATATGGCCTTCAAAAGATAACAATGGTTACCCGCTTTTCTTTCCTAATTTGGTAATGACAACAGGGATGTTCTGGAAGATATTGGTCGTGTTCAACGTGAACTTCTTCTTAATAATTCCTCATTTACTTTTGTTGTTTATCTCAACAGTCATCTCAATGTTGGGATGTCTTTCATGCCTGGCGTCTCCCTTTCTGAGTATCATACCACCGGTCTTACACTTCACATTCCTGAAGGTCACTCCCTTCATCTAATTTTCCTAATTTCCTACTTTCTTGTCTCCTCAGTCTATCCGCGTCTCATTATTTATCCTTCGAACTATCTCAAGGTTTCCTCGAATCCTTCCAACTTGAAGGGGTACAACATATATATCTCTTATGCCTTCAACCATCAACTTTAACTCATGGTAAATCATCCTCATCCTGACGATCATATACTTTTCTATTTCTATTGCTACGAGTCTTTAGGGTTTCCTCATACCCGACTCCCTTATCATTCCTCAAACTCTATTGCCTTTATATTCCTTTCCACTTCAGTTTCTTTTTATTTTCCTTTCTCTTATCATTATTTCATGAACCAACACAACATAAGCATTGATTTCAAACATCCCGTCATTCTGGATTCGTGTCCTCAGAACGAATCTTGATAACTTTTACAACTTAGATTCATAATTCATCATACTCGTCTGCCTTTGTTCTGGCTCTAAAGCTTTTACACTATCTCCATAACCTTGGGAAGTACTTTCCTGAAAACAATTGACTGAACTTAAATCAGTTTATTATAATCTCTTGCTCCGTGCCTTCCTTGGCCTTTCACCAGCGGGTGGCCTCTCTCATAGGAGGGTAAGTGACAAAATAGTCTTTTGTGATTCGTTAATCATCTAGAATCTCAAATGATTCCTATATTTCCTTTAGCCAGGCTCTTGCCTCGACCGGGTTCGCTTGTTCCTTGGAACTCCGAGAGCTTAGTGACTTAAAGGCCCTGAAAGATTTCCTTCCGCATTGTTTCCTCAAGGTGGTGGTTGGGGATAATAGTCTAAGTTCTCTTTAGACAGGTCCATGAATTGTCGTATAGGAGTACCGTCTCAGGTCTCCTTTCCTTACTCGACTTTCTGTTTCCTTAGTATGAAATGTTTCATCCTTCTCCCATACTTGGGGTTATCTTATACATTAAAATCCTTATTTTCCACTTCATTATGTTATGGGCTCCTCCTTTCTTAATGGCAACCTCCCTGACTATCACATTCGGGGTATACCCTAAATCTTATTCCTCGAGCTATGGATTTCGTCTAAGATCCAGTCCTTACGCTCTTAAACGTTTGGAACCCAAATTCGGTAGGAATACCTCATTATTCCCTTATCATCTTTCTCGGTATTAATCTTTTCTCCAGTCATTGGCTCTCTGCCTTCATTCATCACTTTTTCTTGGCACAATATGATTTTCTCCAATAATTCGGGCTGTATTGCAATCTCAAACAGCTTTTCGGTACCGGCTCCGGTTACCTTCACTTCTATTTCCATTTTCTCAAAATCTCTTGTCAACTCTCCCAAAGGCATTTTCATCTTGAGTCTCTCCTTTTTACTAAGGGCATCAGCCACCACATTGGCTTTCCCCGAATGATAAAGAATCTCCCAATCATAATTCTTGATTAGCTCTAACCGCCTCCTCTGGCGTATGCTGAGCTCTTTCTACGTGAAAATGCACTAGAGCACTTATGGCTTGTGTAAATCTCGCACTTCTCTCCATACAAGTAGTGCCTCCAATATTTAGGGCAAAACTATTGCCACAAGCCCAAGCTCATGGGTGGGGATATCGAACTTTATATTCCCTTAATTATCTTGACGCGTACACGATTACCTTGCTGTGCTATATAAGAAGCACCCTAATTCCTTATGCGAAGCGTCACTACAATTCACAAAATCTCCTTTTTCATTCGGCAACGCCAACATAGGGGCCGCCACCAACCTTTGCTTTAGTTGTTAAAAGCTTTTCTCGTATTTCTCTGTCCATTCAAACTTCTCATTCTTACGAGTAAGCCGCGTTAAAGGGGCTACTATCTTTACAAACTTAAATGAACCTCCGGTAGTGACCGACCAATCCTACCTCTGGTAGTCGCCCTAACCATGGTCATCAATTCCTCAGTGGTCCTTTATTCATTCTTGTCAGGATCCTTCACGACATCCTTCTCAGCAATAATCCCTTCTAGGACAACATCCTCAACCACTACATCCTCAATATGAACATCATCGGGTCCCGTGTTAGGACGCTCTATCGGATCCACAATCTGATCTCCAATACCTAATAAAATATCATCGCGTTCTTGCTCCTCAACCTCAGGGTTCGGAGTCACGCTACCATATATGATAACGAACTACGCCTCTATCACGATATTTATAAGGGTTCCCCTATGGGTTTTAACTGTCAGTACTACATTAGGTAGTCCGACTATGAACTTGGCAAGAGTTCTTATTTATCTTAGTGAACTTATTATTTTAACGTCACTTCATCTCTGAGGTTTATAACGCTTAGCTCTGATACCATTTCTGTAACACCCCCAAATCCGGGGTTGGGGATCCGGGTTGTCACGAGTTCCATTTCCCTTAATAACACCTGATAGGGATAAATAAATTATGCTTGTATAATTAAATACTGCATTAATTGTACAAGCTGTGGGCTGCTAGGCCCAATAAAAAGATATATGATACTCAGACCAGAAAGGTTAAGCCTAATGGACCAGATCAGGCCTGATGGAATAAAAAAGGCCCAAAAGCCCTGATTATTAATTAATTTCGTAATTAATTAATAAGGGACAAATCAGATGTTGAAAAGAGTCCCGATAAGGATATAAATCCTTGGAGATTAGCCTTAAGGGGACCTAAAAGGATAAGGAATCAGTTTCCTACTATCTAGGACTCCAAAGTCCATTCTAATTATGAGACTTGCCCACCAAGTCTCCTATACCAAGTCCAATTCAAGGACTCCCAACATCTATATAAGGGGTCTCACCCCCACCAATCAGAACTACGTTTTTTGGCTTGATTCTCTAATTCACAGAGATACGTAGGCATCTCGTAAAGGCAGATTGAGTCACGAAACACGAGAGCAGCCATTAAAGGCCTTGAGCTCCCGAATCTTAGTATTAAATACAGCAAGTAATAACCTTAGTTTTTTATCCATAACATTTGGCGCCGTCTGTGGGACAACGCAACAACAACCATGGCGAGAACACGGAGAACAATTGGAGCTCTAGAGGAAGGAACACCATCAGAGACAACCCAGGTGATTTCATTAACCGTGGAGGTTCCTCCCCATTCAACTTATGCATCTACTCAGGGGGAAGCCCAGACAGGGGCAACTCAACCTCAGCCACAAGGGACAACTCCCCCGACTATTCAAGGTACGAAACCTCAAGTTCAGCAAGTACATATACCTATGAATTCTCGACCCGTCGGGTATGAATATTCAACTGTTGTTACTACTAACCCCCTTATGGGATGCCCCTTCGCCCTGAGGTTGGAGGAAGCGGATATGCTGGTCGAGGCGAAGCACGAGGTCAGTCACCCCCCTATATACGAGGTTTGGGTCCTATTCCTGAGGATCGGGAATTTTCTGGTCCTTATACTGAGAGAGACTCCGAATCTTCGGATGATGAAGTGGCCCCGAGAAGGAGGCGTCCTGGAAAAGAGCCAATGGTCGATGGAAGGCAACGCCCCCAAAGCACCCCAGGGGCGAATCCCCAAGAAGTACAGGAAAGGATCAGGGCTCATGAGGCTGAAATCCAAAGGCTGAGGCGTGATTTGGAGGCTCACTAGGCCACCAGACCCCAGATACCTCCTAGGGGGAGAAATCCTCCTCTGGTCATAGACCTGGATGGTCCGGTAAGAAGAAGGGCTGTTGTCCCAAGAACTGATCCAAGCAATCTCCTTCCCCTTGGAGATCCTGATGATCCAACTCCACCCTTCACAGAAGAGATAATGAATGCCCATATCTCAAGGAAATTCAAGATGCCCACTATCAAAGCCTATGATGGCATGGGAGACCCCGCAAATCATGTTAGGACATTCTCTAATGCACTGCTGCTGCAACCCGTGAATGATTCTATAAAGTGTCGGGCCTTCCCTCAAACCCTGTCGGGTATGGCTCAAAGATGGTACAGTCGCCTGCCCCCAAATTCTATTGGATGGTTCAGAGAATTAAGTCAGGCTTTTATTAAGCAGTTCATCAGTGGAAGAGTCCATGAGAAAAGTTCAGCATCCCTTATGAGTCTTGTGCAGGGAGCTAAGGAATCCTTGAGAGATTACCTGAATCGTTTTACAAAGGAGGCTTTAAAAGTCCCAGACCTTGATGATAAGGTAGCCATGATAGCACTACAACAAGGAACCAGGGATGAGTTTTTCAAGATGTCCTTGGCCAAACGTCCCCCTGAAAACATGTTGCAACTCCAAGAGAGAGCAGGGAAGTATATCAAGGTTGAAGAAAACATGAGGAAGACCATAGTAAGTAATGAGCCCACTGGAGGCAAGAAGCAAAAAACTGATTTGGAATATATTGCAAAGGACAAATATCCTAGAACCGAGCAAAACCCTGATTCAACCCCCAAGAAGGGAGGACCTGGGCAAAAGTTCACTGAATACGCTAAGCTTAATGCTCCTAGAAGTCAGATTTTGATGGAGATTGAGAAAGACAGAGATGTTCGCTGGCCTAAGCCCTTGAAGGCTGATCCCGCCAAGCTAGATAAGAGCAAGTATTGCAGGTTTCACAAAGATGTTGGCCATGACACCGATGAGTGTAGGCAATTGAAAGATGAAATTGAGTTCCTCATTCGAAAAGGAAGATTGAACAAATACACTGGAGAAGGAGGGGATATGAATAATAATGAAAGGAAGAACTTTGAGGATCGTAGGAGGGACCAAGACGATCAGGGGCGAAACCCCCAGCCTAGAGGACCAGTTATAAACACCATTTATGGAGGGCCGAGACCTCGAGGGCCTGTGATAAACACAATCTTTGGAGGTTCAACTGCTGCTGGATTGTCCAAAAATTCCAGAAAGGCATATACTAGAGAGGTTATGCATATTGTTGGAGAAGCCCCGAAGAGGGCCAGGACAGAAGTAACATTGGCTTTTGATGATTCTGACCTAGAGGGTGTGAAGTTTCCCCATGACGACCCGCTGGTCATAACACCAATAATAGGAAATAGCCCGGTTAAGAGGGTCCTTGTGGATAATGGTGCTTCTGTGGATATCTTGCTCCATGACACCTTTCTAAGGATGGGGTATAACGACTCCCAGTTAACACCAACCGACATGCCGATATATGGATTTGCTGGAGTAGAATGTCCTGTGGAAGGGATAATCAAATTGCCAACCACCATAGGTACGGAGCCAAGGCAAGCAACGCAGATGCTGGATTTCGTGGTGGTAAAGGCTAGTTCAACTTATAATGCTATCATGGGGAGAACAGGGATACATGCCTTCAAGGCTGTCCCCTCTTCCTACCATTCAGTCATGAAGTTTCCCACCCGAAACGGGATTGGAGAAGAGAGAGGAGATCAAAAAATGGCTAGAAGCTGTTATGTGGCCTCTTTAAGGGCAGATGGAGTCGGGGGCCAGGTTCTTCCTATTGAAGATATGGATGTTCGAGAAAATGATGAGAATAGAGGAAGGCCAGCAGAAGAATTGGTTTCGGTTCCTTTAGACCCCGAGAATCCTGAGAGGACGACTTTCATTGGAGCCACATTAGAGGAGCCCCTTAGAGGGAAGTTAGTGAAATTTTTGCAAGAAAATAGTGATGTGTTTGCATGGTCAGCAGCTGATATGCCAGGCATAGACCCGGAGTTAATTACTCACAAGCTAAACGTAGATCCAAGCCGAAAGACAGTGAAACAAAAGAAAAGAAATTTTGCTCCGGAAAGACAAGAGGCTATAAAGCAGGAAGTGGAAAAGCTCTTAGAGGCTGGTTTCATTGAGGAGATTCAATTTCTGGAGTGGTTAGCAAACCCTGTAATGGTGAAGAAGGCTAATGGAAAGTGGAGGATGTGTATAGACTTCACCGATCTGAATGATGCATGCCCCAAAGACTGTTTTCCGCTGCCTAGAATTGATACTTTGATTGATGCCACCGCTGGACATGAGATGCTGAGTTTCATGGATGGGTTTAGCGGATACAACCAGATCAAAATGCATAAGGATGACATTCCAAAGGTATCATTTATCACTGACTTTGGTGTTTATTGTTATCTTGTTATGGCGTTTGGTCTCAAGAATGCAGGAGCCACCTATCAAAGGTTGGTGAATAGAATTTTTAAGGATCTTATTGGTAAGACTATGGAAGTCTATGTTGATGACATGTTAGTCAAGAGTCTAGTAAAGACTGATCATATAGCCCATTTAAGGGAAGCTTTTGAGGTCCTGAGGAACCACAAAATGATGTTGAATCCGACGAAGTGTGCTTTCGTAGTAGGATCTGGAAAATTCTTGGGACTGATGGTCTCAAAGAGGGGAATTGAGGCTAACCCGGATAAGATAAAGGCGATCCTGGACATGGAACCACCAAAAACTGTTAAGGATGTTCAGAAGCTTACAGGAAGGGTTGCTGCGCTAGGACGATTCATCTCCAAGTCGGGGGAAAAGTGTTTGTCATTCTTCAAATCGCTAAAGTGCATCAAAGACTTTGTATGGAATGAGGAAAACCAGAAGGCATTTGAAGAGTTAAAGAAGTATATGGCCCAGGCCCCGTTGTTGGCCAAGCCAGTTCTGAGTGAAATTTTATTCTTGTACTTGGCTGTTTCAGAGAGCGCCTTGAGCGCAGTTTTGGTTAAGGAAGAACTGAAATCCAGAAACCCGTATACTATGTCAGCAAAATTTTGCATGGTGCTGAGTTGAATTATTCAACTATAGAGAAATTCGCTTTAGCCTTGGTAATGGCTTCAAGAAAGCTGCGTCCTTATTTTCAAGCTCACCAGATTGAAGTGCTAACAAATCAGCCACTGAGAAATATCATTCACAGTCCCAAGCCAAGTGGGACACTGATTAAGTGGGCAATAGAGTTGGGAGAGTTTGATCTCAAGTATAAACCACGTACGGCTATAAAAGCCCAGGCACTAGCTGACTTTGTGGTGGAATGTACCATACCCAACCAAGAAGTCGGGGGGCAGGAAGATACCATACCTCAAGACAAGGGAGTCGACAATGGGGACAGGAAGAAGAATGACAAGGAGAAAGAATATTGGGTTCTCTATTTTGATGGAGCATCAAAAACAAATTCCAGTGGAGCAGGGTTGGTTTTGCAAAGCCCTGATGGGTTCTTAATTGAGTATGCTATGAAGCTAGATTTTCCAACCACAAACAATGAGGCAGAGTATGAAGCCCTGATAGCTGGCCTTGGTCTAGCTGGGACACTTAGAGTCAAAAACTTAAAGGTCCGTGGAGACTCGAAGCTGATCATATCCCAGGTAAAGGGAGAATTTGAGGCAAGGGATGATACGATGGCTAAGTATGTCCGCCTAGTAAGGGCTGTGGTGACCCAATTTAATGAGTGCCATGTTGAACACATTCCAAGGGAAGAAAATGTTAAGGCATATGCGCTATCAAAGTTCGCTTCGTCTGAGATTGAAGAAAGTTCAGGAAGTGTGTACTTCCATGTTTTGAAGACACGAAGCATAGATGTTAAGCTGCTGGCTCCCATAGGCTTGGGGATGTCATGGATTGATCCCATCAAGGCTCACATTAAGACCGGTTGGTTGCCAAGTGATGCAACTGAAGCACGGAAGTTAACTGTTCGGGCACTAAGGTACTCTTTGATAGATGGGATTCTTTACAAAAGATCTTTCGTGGTTCCCTACTTGAGGTGTCTCAGGCCCGATGAGGCACGCTTGGCTCTTGAAGAAGTGCATGAAGGTATTTGTGGACAACACTTGGGGGGCAGGGCCTTGGCTCATAAGATAACTCGTTTAGGATTCTATTGGCCAGAAATGATGGCTGATGCCAAAGAATATGTGAACTGTGATCGCTGTCAGAAGCATGCACCAGTTGTTAGACAACCCCCCGAGATGCTGACCTCTATCAACTCGCCTATTCCCTTTGCCATGTGGGGGATGGATATTCTAGGGCCTTTTCCTATGGCCACGGCACAAAGGAAATTTCTGATTGTAGCCATTGATTATTTCACCAAGTGGATCGAAGCCAAACCCTTGGCCAAAATCACAACTAAGCAGGTTGCACAATTCCTGTGGGAAAACATTATGTGCCGATATGGAATTCCCCGTATCCTCGTCACTGACAATGGAACATAATTCAACAATGAGGAATTCAAGAAGTATTGTGAAGAAAATGAAATTGAGTTACGATTCACCTCTGTGGCTCACCCGCAAGCCAATGGGCAAGCAGAGGTAGCAAATCGGATAATCCTGGATGGACTAAAAAAGAGGATCGAGAAGTCAAGAAATAATTGGGTGGATGAGATACTTCCAATATTATGGGCCTATAGGACTACCTGTAGAGTCACGACAGGAGCAACTCCTTTCATGTTGGCATATGGGGCAGAAGCAGTAGTTCCCGTGGAGATATCGCATTCCTCTCCAAGGATTCAGACTTTCAATGCTGTAGAAAATGAAGAAGGGCAGAGGTTAGCCCTGGATCTAATTGATGAAGTGCGAGATGAGGCACATGCAAAGATAGTAGAATATCAGAAAAAGGCTTCATTCTATTACAACCTAAGGGTTAAAGAGAGATTTTTTAAACAAGGAGATCTAGTCTTGAGAAAAATAGAGGCTTCTGGTGTTGGACAGAAAGGAAAGCTTGCCCCGAATTGGGAAGGGCCGTACAGAGTCAAGAGCGTTCAGGGTAGAGGAACCTACAAGCTGGAAACTATGGAAGGTTTTGAAGTCCCGAGGACCTGGCACGCACAAAACCTAAAGGTTTACTACGTGTAAGATAGGTGAAGTACGATTCTCACTTGTCATTGATAAGTAGGTTTAAAAGCACCATGAAGCTTTGCTTGCGTAGGATTTTATATTCCAGTAGAATTTACATTGTCTAGTTATTGTTGATTAGGGTCGAACCCATGCTGTGTAAGGTTTTGGAAAACCAGACTTCATATTAAAGAGTTTGAAATTATTTCTATCTAAGGATGTTTAAAGTTCAAATGCGTATTAAGATTGTAACGTTAAAACAGAAAGACGAAAAGCAACATATGAAATATAACCCCGAAGGGTGACAAGTTTAGATATGAATGAAGTTTAAATAGAAGATATACAAAAGTTAGGCCTTGGAAGGCTGAGATTCCTCAGAACCACTATCTGAAGTCTCCTCGGAAGTCTCGGTCGTTCCTTCGGACGTCTCGGTTGTCCCCTCCGAAGTCCCTGTAGAAGTTCCCTCTGCAGGAGATACTGGCTGTTGAGGCGTTGCTTTTGGAGGCTCTTCCACCCTGGCCTTCTTAGCGACAGGCTCAAACTCCTCTTCGGAAGAATCTTCCTCCTCTCCGTCCTTGATCATAACAGCAAGCTTCTCAGTAACCCCTCCAAGCTCTGGAACCCGCACAGGGCAAGGAAAGGGAGACTGCTCAAGGACCTCGGGAAACTCATCCTGGATGGCCTCCACAGCAGCATCCCAGCCCTCTTTATAGCTAACTGGGTGAAGAAGGGCATCATGCTCCACCATCAAGTCCTTGAATTCTTGGGTGTCCATCCAGCCATCAAAGGCTTTGTCCTTCTGCGCCTTCAGAATGACATTTTCGGCCCGGGCCGTCTCTAGGTCAGAAGTGGAAGAGGTCAGTTGAGCTTCAAGGGCCTCTATTTTTTGGTTGGCCTCTTCCAACATCTTGTTGGCATCTTCCAGGCCAACCTTCCAAGCTTTAGCTTGGTGGATTGCCCCCTGGAAATGGGAGTTAGCCAGCAAGAGAAACAGCGAAAGTTCAGAAAAGAAACGTGGAAAAATAAGTAAGAAGAGCATAAGTAAAGGACGTACCGTCGCCAGAGCCTGGGCTCCAAATAGCTCATTCCCCTCTAAGTCCTGTTGAAGGACAAAATCTTGATAGTCCACCGGGGAGATGGAATGCTTAGACCATTCCTTGGACAGCGCCGTGCTGCCCACGATAGAGTCCTTGCCCCGGATCCCCCAGGCAGGTTGAAAATAGGCCCCTGGCCTCTGCTTGGTGTGCAAAACTTGGCTGGGGCCTTCCTCGCTTGGCTCCATTGCCTGAAGGAGGAACTCAGGGAAGCGATCACCAAGTCGAGGGTCTTTAAAGACCTTCCCAGCCCTCTTCATCCTGGTTGTCTCCAGGTCCTTCGGCTTGGTAGCCTCCTCAATCTTCTCAGCCACTGCAACAAACAAAGTCAGTTGAAAATCAATGAAATAAAAGTGCAGGAAATAAAGGAGATAAGAAAGGGAACTTACTTTTCTTATTAACGGGCGAAAGGCCGCGTTCTACCAGGACGGTCTCCCGAATAAGGTCCCAACAATGGGAAGTGCCATTGTCTTGCGTAAGGAGGTTGAAACCTCTAGCCTCCTCCTCAGACAAAGTTATGTCATTTGGGCTCCCGTCCACGGCCAGCCCAAAGGATGATCGAAACAGGGAGCCCCGATCTCCACCTTCCCAAATAACAAACAAAAAATCTTTCTTCCACCCCAAGTTGTTGTCAGGGATGGACTTCCCATTCACGATATGGGGGATAGTGGGGCGCTGGTTGATAGAAACCCAACCCGGACTTTTATCAGGGCTGTTTTTGAACTGAAAAATCTTCCTGAAGACAGCAACAGATGTGGGGACGTTGTGCTTGGCGCATTGCGACAGATAGCACAGAATCAACCTCCAGGAATTAGGGGGAAGTTGGCAAGGGCTGATGCCCACATCAGCCAGTAGCAAAGGAATGAATGGATGAAAAGGGAGTCTAATACCTGCCCTTAAAGTATCCCTATAGACGCATAGCGCGTCCTTCTTCCACTGACAGGACCTGTCGGCCGGACCCGCAAGAACCAGCTTAAAAGGCTCCTTGATTTTGAAGCAGCTGCTCAACTTTTCCAGCTCCTTGGGATCCCGTAAAGCACTGATATGATCGTGCGCGTCCAGATGCGCATCAGACGGATACTCGTCCCCTCGAGTGTTGATCATGTCGATTAAGGAAGTATACCTCGATCGAATAGGAAAATCGTTGGACTTTCTAGCCACGTTCATCTTGGCCAAACGGGTCATTCTTTTGTCAGCCATCTGAAAAAAAGTAAGGGGCACGTAAATAGGCTATCTTAAAGTGGCACACAATGGAAAAATAGACACGAAAAACAAAGGGAGGAATCTTACCTGAAGAAGCGCTCCTGAAAAAGGCTTTGAGCTCCGACTTGCTGTTATTCCTCTGAGAATCTTAGCAGGAAGATGAAGAAGAAAACTAAGAAATGAGAAAGTGAGGAGTAATAGCCTTTCCTCATTCCTTTATATAAGAGGAAAATGAAGTTGAAGGGACGAAAAGCCCATTGAGGACAAAAGCCCATAGGAAAAAGCCCAGGAAAAAGAATATTCCAGAATATTCCTAGGAATTCTAGAGCATTCTAAACAGGGTGTATTAAGCCCAGATCAATAAAAGAGGCCCACTAAGATTTTGAAAAGGCCCAATAAAAGAGGCCCAATAAGATTTGGAAAAGCCCAATAATAGAGGCTCAGTAAAATTTAATAAGGCCCAACAAAAAAGGCCGGGCCCAAATCCAATTAGGATTTGGAAAATACAATATCTTAAATTAAAGCTAAATAAAGAAGGCTAGTGGAAGACCAGGAACCAGGTCGAAATCCAGGTCGTGAATCCTGCCCGAAATCTTTCGAGCAGACACCCGAAAATAACGGGTAAAAAAGACCAGAATCCAGGTCGAATTCCAGGTCGTGAATCCTGCCCGAAATCTTTCGAGCAGACACCCGAAAATAACGGGAAAAAAGACCAGAATCCAGGTCGAATTCCAGGTCGTGAATCCTAGTCGAAATCCTTCGACCAGGAAGAAGAAAATCAAAGAATTTTCAAACAGGATTCAGGTCGAAATATCGACTAGAATCCTAGTCGAAATCCTAGTCGATAGGCTCATAGCAAGAAGCTGGAATAACGGGACTGAATTGAGGTCAAAACTTCGACCAGGAATGAGGTCGAATAAACCAAGCATCTTTCAAAAAAAAAAAGGGATTAAAAACTCAGGTCGAAGTTCGACTAGGATCCTGGTCGAATTCCAGGTCGTGAATTCTAGTCGAAATCCTTCGACCAGGAAGCAAGAAAATCAAAGAATTTTCGAACAGGATTCAGGTCGAAATATCGACTAGAATCCTAGTCGAAATCCAAGTCGATAGGCTCATGGCAAGAAGCTAAAAAAAAAAAAAGAAGGTGGAATTTTCGACCTAGATCCAGGTCGAATTTTCGACTAGGATCCTGGTTGAATTCCAGGTCCTAGATCCAGGTCGAAATTTCGACTAGGATCCTGGTCGAATTCCAGGTCGTGGATCCTAGTCGAATTCTTTCGACCAGGATGGCAAGGCTGACCCCTATTTTCGACTAGGATCCAGGTCGAAATTTCGACTAGGATCCTGGTCGAAAAAGGGCTGGAAATCAGAAAATTAGGGAAAATCCCAGAAAATTAGGGAAAATCCCAGAAAAAATTAGGGAAAAATCCCAGAAAATTAGGGAAAATCCCAGAAAATTAGTGAAAAATCCCAGAAAATTAGGGAAAATCCCAGAAAATTAGGGAAAATCCCAGAAAATTAGGGAAAAATCCCAGAAAATTAGGGAAAATCCCAGAAAATTAGGGAAAAATCCAGAAAATAAGGAAAAAATCCCGGAAATAAGGGAAAAATTCCTGGAAATTAAGATAATTCCTGAATAAAAGGAAAAATTCATTGTAAATGTGTAGGTCGCTCCACACTTTATGGAAAAACGAAACCCTGTAAGGGAACGAATAGACTTAACTTCTGCGAAACCTAATCAATGTTTCCCAAAAGTTGGGGGGCAAATGATAGGGATAAATAAATTATGCTTTTATAATTAAATACTGCATTAATTGTACAAGCTGTGGGCTGCTAGGTCCAATAAAAAGATATATGTTACTCAGACCAGAAAGGTTAAGCCTAATGGACCAGATCAGGCCTGATGGAATAAAAAAGGCCCAAAAGCCCTGATTATTAATTAATTTCGTAATTAATTAATAAGGGACAAATCAGATGTTGAAAAGAGTCCCGATAAGGATATAAATCCTTGGAGATTAGCCTCAAGGGGACCTAAAAGGATAAGGAATCAGTTTCCTACTATCTAGGACTCCAAAGTCCATTCTAATTATGAGACTTGCCCACCAAGTCTCCTATACCAAGTCCAATTCAAGGACTCCCAACATCTATATAAGGGGTCTCACCCCCACCAATCAGAACTACGTTTTTTGGCTTGATTCTCTAATTCACAGAGATACGTAGGCATCTCGTAAAGGCAGATTGAGTCACGAAACACGAGAGCAGCCATTAAAGGCCTTGAGCTCCCGAATCTTAGTATTAAATACAGCAAGTAATAACCTTAGTTTTTTATCCATAACAACACCCAATCTTAATAAACAATCAACTACTATGTACTGTGACCCCACAATAAACATACACACCACAAGTTATAGTCTCAGAGATGAATATCCAAAAATAACACGAGTCATTTTATTCCAAAATTATATGCCATTACACCTTAAAAGGGTTTCTGAATAAATTTACATTTCTTTGCCATTATTACAATTGATAAAGATACATAAGTCTGGTACATCAAAAGTTGAAAGCCTAGCCTATTGGTTGTTCCTACCTCAGCTACAGCGACATCAACGCCTATAGGAAACTGCGGAACGTTTCCTATTCGCTCGCAAATTGGGAGCTTGGTCCTGTTCATCTTGTCTATCTGATGTTGTGTGATGAAAGAAGAAAGCAAGGGTGAGCAACAAGCCCTCCAAAATAATATGTATACTGATTAACAATATATGAGCATACTCATAGTACTCATGAAAGTCTTGGTCAGAAGAAATGAACCAAGCTGATATCTTAACGCGACCAAGTCGCAAAATATTCAGTATATATATATACATATATATATATATATACTTTTCACAATCTTTGAAATCCTCTGACATGTATAATATACACAGAGTTCCAGTTAATAACTGTATAAAAATATCGTTGCAAGGTGATCTCATATATCTAACCTTGTCTCAACATTTTTCTGAAAATCTTTGACATGCACAAGATAATCATTTACTAGATATAAGTTTAAAAGATGAAGTTACAAGATACTCCAATATACTTATATCCGAATACTACTTGAACTACCACCGTTCAAGTTATAATCAGTTTCAAGAGTTCATCACCCAGATGAGACTACAAGATAAGACTTGAATAGATTCAATCCTTGAAATATCATTATAAATAATGAAGTTGCGAGATACTTCCTTAAGTCCCGATATATATATATATATACACCTATATATATACATTTCATAAACTCCTTGGAAACCTCTGTTATGAGAATTATAAACAGAGTTGTAATATCCAATAAATTTTGGAAAGGAGAAAACCTTGGCATAAACCTGATATCTTGCTGATCAGGCAAAGATACCAATAAGTAACCTTTTCTACTAGTAGATGGATGAATCCCCCACCGGTCATCACCCTGGCCACATAAGGACCTTGTGCTGGACCGCCACCCGGCCTCTTACGCGTTGATGGACTGCCACCCAGCCACTTATACTTTGATAGACTGTACCCTGGTCTGTCGCTTATGCCGACTCAATTAGAGGGACTTACTTCCCGAACGTTGGGCAAGTAATCAAATTGTTTTCTCAAAACAGCAACCACGTTGCGAATGTAAAATACACCACAGAGCCGGATCCCCCAGGTTTTGAGAGATTATTTAAATCCCCTTGAAAGGAAGATCTTAAATATAAAAATGAGTTTTGGGGTCCACTCTAACTTTTAAAAATCATTTTGAAGACTCGAAAACATTTTTAAGAATGTTTGGAGTAATGCTGATTTAATGAAATAAATCAGTCCCGATATATTAGAAAATATCTGAATATTATTATTTAAATAATAATATTCCCAAAAAGGATAATCTCTATAAAATAATCGAAGTAGAAGTGTTAAACTCATACTTGAAATGGATATTAAATAACCAAAGATATACTTATATGAAAGTACTAACTTTATTTGAATAATCGAAAATAAGTTTCATTATCGAAACATTATTCTTTAATAAAATAAATAATATTATTAAATAATAAGCGGAGTCATAATACCTCGAATGAATATTATAAATAATATTCATTAAATAAAATAAACGGAGTCACACATCCTCAAATGAATATCCAATTAATAATCATTAAATAGAATAAACAGAGTCATAAGTCCTCGAATGAATATTCAAATAATATTCATTAAATAAAATAAAGTTATCGAATAAACCTTATTCGATCAATAGTTTTGAAAACTATATCCCTATATATATATAAATATATATATATAATATACTCGGGAACATCGACTCCCGGTTTAGAAATATGTTCACCTTTGGGTCCCCTATACTAAGGGTATACGCAACTACTGCTTATTTCTAGCATAGGTATTATGCAACTGAATCAACAGATATATGTATCAAGATTACGGAATAGACATGCATATATTCCATATCACATGCTACAATATATCGCAAGAATTTGCTAATTAACCAACATGCATTTATCACAAGACAATGCATATACATATATACATCACAACAACAGTATAGCGGGTAGAAAACTTGCCTGAGCGACTGGGGGTTACAAATGGCTTGGGACGAGTCTGGTAACCTATAAACAACATATAAGTTGGAATTAAACCAATGTCGCTTATGAATCTATACTTTAACCAATTAGACCCTAACGTTCGCTTTTGCGCCTAATGATTCACTTAAGTCGCTCGAGTACCCTCGGCTCCACCATTTTTAATAAATTAACCATTAAGGGTTTTAAGGCGATTCTTTTGTGAGTGTCTTACCAACTTCCTAACACACTTTACATAAATGTTTCATACTCCAATTAGTCCTTTAAGGTCTTTAACCAAGGTTTTAAAGTAAGGCGAGGGGTAATGATTCGTTCGCGAAACGTCGTTGCTTAAAACGGCCGTTTCTCCTAAACCGTACATCGGAATCAAACGAACCTCATATCAAAACGAAGCTCGTAACATGAACTATCTAAACATGGCAATTGTCAAAACCTAGAAGGGAGTTCTAGGGTCCTAATGTTATGAACAAAAGCAGTCTAAAGTAAATCGGACATTACGACGACTATGTTTACGCGATTTCCCAATTTTATACCATTCCAATTCAACCACCAATCAATCCCAATTCATTCATACAAACAACATCCATCCACACTACATCATAACAGCCCTAATCAACTCAACATTAACAATTTATACTTATTCTTAAACTTGAATTTAAACTATACTTAAGTCCTTTAACCAATCAATAAGATTTCAACATTCAATTCACTACCATTCCAACCCAAACTCTAAACCAACAAGCATCAAGCTACTCTTTTACCATAACAATCAAAATCATCCTAATATACAAGTAAAGCTAGGGTTTGGAGATGTTATACCTTCCTTGAAGTGATTGGAGTAGCTAGAAGCCTTGAGATGTCTTAGGGATGCTTGGATCTTAAAGGAAAAACAAGAAAAATCAAGTTAAAAATCTTGAAATCACTATTCATTATCTTCTTCATTGATTTCTTGGAAGAGATTGAGAATGAATTGGAGCCTTAAACTTATAGGATAGCCATATCTATGCATAAGGAGTACTAGATAATTATCTTACCAATTAAGGAAGCTTGGAACTTGAATTTTGAAAATTCTTCTTCTTGAAATGAAGAAAAGCCGAGAGCAATGTTGAAGAATGAAATGATTTTGTGTTTTTTGATTTGTTTTGCCTAGCTTGGTTGTTTTTGTTTTGTTTTTGGTTAATTACCTTTCTAACCTTGAACTTTGTGTGGTTTTAAATCAACCACACCTCCTTCCCCTTATATCATGCTTATGTCACTTTGTGATGTCATCATCCCTTACTTGCACTCTTCTTATTGGTTGGATGACCTCATCATCCCTAACCTCCTTGATTAACTTCCTAATTATTTGCCTAATGACCGCTGATCTGTTATACGGTTCGCTTAATTTTCGTTCTCGTTTCTCGTTTGAGGGATCATACCCGGGATCTTATTACTTGGGTTTCCTTAACCTTTCTCAATACATTATAATCCTTTTATGATCCTCTCTTATAATCCTTTAATTTAAATACTTTTTATCCTGTTACCTTATACTCAATTCTTTCTGTATCTGGTAGATTTCTGGGAAAAATCAAAGTGTTCGGATTTGGATTCTGACGATCTTTACATACACTTATATACCACATAGAGTACTAATAATATCCCATAAGATCAATAAAAGAACCCCTACATAGTGTGGCATGAAAAGTTTTCTTATTCAGCAAAACACTATTTATAAGGGTTTCAAAAATTCCAAAAATTGGGGTTATTACATTTCTGCAAACAACTTTGCGTAGATTCTGTAGGAGCATATGAGTCATGTTGAATACTAGTAGATATGCAGAATAGGTTGATTAATTGTAAATATGAGATGTCTTGTAATTCTGCATAAGTGAAGTGGAGTCAAGTGTCAAATAGCTACCTGACGGATGATCAACAAAGCTACCCGATGGATGATCAACAAAGCTACCCGATGGATAACAAGCATGTACCCGACAGATGATCAAATTCAAATATCTGTTGACAGTGACAAAATAGTCACATGTGTCGAGTGTTTGCAAAAGGAATGTGGCAGCCTATTTAGAAAGAAATTGAGAACAAAGAAGTATTACCATTTCCATGCAAGTTATGAAAATTTTCAAAGATCATGGAATACAGTAATGAAGAAGCATGGAGTTAGACTTGATAGGTTTTGTTTTATTATCATGTCTTATTACTATATAAACTTGGTGATATATGAACCAAGTGTAGCTAGTAGAACAAATAACTAAGCAAACACATTTTAGGAGAGAAATAGAAAAAGCTGTACTTGTCAACAATTTCTCTGTAGTTTGTTTGTTCAACTTGTAAAGCAGCTGTGAGCCAATTTGAGCTTCACAGAGTTCTCAAATTGATATATATATATATATCTGGTGGATACATTCAAATCCACCAGAAAGTTTTAAAGACTTGTGTTTTTATTACCTTGTGTTTGATTTATTTAATCTTTTCATTTCCCACTTTGCAAATTAAAACACATATATATCTGTCGAGTTAAGAACTGTTTTTAAATCTTGAAAAAGAAGCCAGAATTACATTCAATCCCCCTTCTGTAATTCTTGTGTGTTGTTAAGGAATAACAATTGGTATCAGAGGCAGCTCTTGAAGTACAAAGAATATAAAGATCACAACAAACAACAAGATGAACAAGAAGGATGTTGGAGTTAAAATTCATTTTCTGGACAAAGACAATTATCACCACTGGAAGCTGAAAATGCATCTACATCTTCTTTCTCAAGATGAGGCCTATGTGGATTGCATAGAGAGAGGTCCTCATGTATGCATCAGGCAATGAACCATATGTTCCCAAGCCTAGGCATGAATGGTCAGATCCTGATATTGAGCAAGTCAGGAAAGACAAGAAAGTCATGAATATATTGTTCAATGGAGTTGATGGTGATATATTTGATAACATCATTAACTGCAAAACAACCAAAGAGGTTTGGGACACTATCGAGATTATCTGTGATGGTACTGAGCAAGTAAGGGAGAATAAGATGTAGATGCTAATTCAGCAATATGAGCATTTCCATTATGAAGATAGTGAGTCTCTTACTGATATTTTTAGTAGATTTCAAAAACTACTAAATACTCTTAAGTTGCATTGAAGAGTCTATCAGACAAAAGACTCTAACCTCAAGTTCCTTAGATCTCTTCCAAACGAATGGAAACCAATGACAGTCTCATTGAGAAATTCTCAGGATTACAAGGAGTTTACCTTGGAGAGACTGTATGGCATCCTGAAAACTTATGAGCTTGAAATAGAGCAAGATGAGAGGATGGAGAAAGGAAGGAAGAAAGGAGGGTCCATAGCACTTGTTGCTGAGTTAGAAAAAGAGAAAGAGATGAAGGTAGAAGCTGTTGAGTATACTTCAAAGGTCTGTGAGAACAAGGGTAAAGGGCTGGTAGCTGAAAATGAAAATCATTTGAGCCAAGATGACATGGATGATATTGATGAGCATTTAGCATTCCTTTCCAGAAGATTTGCCAAGATCAAGTTCAAAAAGAACTTTGGAGCAGCCAAGCCAAGTAGAAACATGGTGGATAAATCCAAATTCAAATGTTTCAAATGAGGCTTGGCAGGGCATTTTTCCAATGAGTGTAGAAAGTCAGATTTCAGCAAAAAGAAGTTTGAGCATGTTTATTACAAACAGGAATATTTTGAGTTGCACAAGAAAAAGGAAAGGGCTTTCATTACACAAGAAAATGACTAGGCAACTGATGGATTGGATGAAGATGAAGATGTAAGCTATGTCAATCTAGCCCTGATGGCCAAGTCTGATGAAACAGAAACAAGTTCTTTAAGTAATCAGGTGATCACCACTAACCTAGCACATTTATCTAAAGCTGAGTGTAATGATGCAAACAATGACATGTCTACAGAATTATATCACTTGCGTTTAAAACTTAAGTCCCTCACTAAGGAAAATGCTAAAATTAAAGAAAACAATTTGTTTTTAAGTGAGAGGAACAATGTGCTAGAGTCTCAATTCATTGAATTTGAAAAATTGAGAATTGAGTGTAAGATTGATAAGGATGAATTAACTGAGTCCTTGAAGAAAGAAGAGATTTTAAAGAAGCAGCTTGAACGAGAATAGGATGTGATTAAAGCATGGAAATCATTCAGAGATATCCATGCTCAAATCACTAAAGTTCAAGGTATTGAGTCCTTTTGTGATGCAGCCTGGAAAAAGAGTAAGGAGAAAATGGAATCCAACTTGGTTGAAGGATTGTTGACAGATGTGGACTCAACGGATGATGAGAATCATCCATCGGGTAACCAAAAGGATTATCTATCGAGTGACAAAGAGCCACATCCGTCGGCTGTGAGTAAACCTGTGAACAAAGCCAAGCTTGCCAAGCTGAATGAAAAATATGGATCAGTTTCCAAAAACTTTGTTTCAGGAGAATCAAGTCAAGTGAAGAAGGAGAAGAAAGTTAATGTTGGTTATCTGTCCATCAAGCAATTGAATGATAGATTAGAAAAGATTGAGGTTAAAATAGAAACTAAAAAGAAAAACAATAGAAATGGGAAAGTAGGAATTAACAAACATAACAACTACACACCTGATAAATATGTACCAAGAAAAATATGTGTTAAGTGTGGTAGTGTTAATCACCTATCTGTTAATTGTAAACTTGTCATGCCTACCCCTATGTCTGTGCCTCCCACTTTTTCCAACATGACTGCCACGCCTACCATGCCTATGAATGCTATGTCTACTAAGAATATGAATGCACAATTTGCTAATATGCCATTTGCACCTAATCCTTATTATGCTGCATTTAGTATGCCTCAAATGCCATTTAGCATGCCTTAATGCCTGCTCACAGAGTTCAAGGAGAGAGCTGGCCCAAGTATTACTTTTGGAGATGACAACAAAGGTTATACTGTGGGATATGGCTTGATTTTAAAAGATAATGTCATCATTGAAGAAGTTGCCCTAGTGGATGGTCTCAAGCACAATTTGTTGAGTATCAGCCAGCTTTGTGATAAGGGTAATTCAGTAACCTTTAATACATAAACATGTGTTATGACAAACAAAAGAAACAACAAAGTGGTTCTCACTGGAGTGAGAAAAGGAAATGTGTATCTAGCTGACTTCAACTCATCTAATGCAGAATCTGTCACTTGTCTTCTCAGTAAAGCAAGTCAAGATGAAAGTTAGTTGTGGCACAATAAGTTGTCCCATCTAAACTTCAAGACCATGAATGAGCTTGTCAAAAAAGAACTAGTTAGAGGCATTCCTCAAGTGGAGTTTTCTAAGGATGGATTATGTGATGCCTGCCAAAAAGGAAAGCAGATTAAAGTATCATTCAGAAAGAAGCTTGATTCAACAATTGAAGAACCTTTGCAATTGCTACACATGGATTTATTTGGACCAGTCAATGTGTTGTCCATGTCAAGGAAAAGATTTTTCCTAATAATTGTGGATGATTTCTCAAAGTTCTCTTGGACATATTTCCTAAAGTCTAAAGATGAGGCTAGTGAAATCATCATCAATCACATAAGGCAAGTCAACAATCATCCTGATTTTAAAGTAAGGAGAATCAGGAGTGACAATGGAACTGAGTTCAAGAATTCTGTGATGAGATCATTTTGTGAAGGGAATGGGATAATGCATGAGTTTTATGCAGCAAGAACTCCATAACAAAATGGAGTAGTGGAAAGAAAGAACAGATCTCTTATTGAAGCTGCAAGGACAATGCTTGAAGAATCAAAGTTACCAACATATTTTTGGGCTAAGCTGTGAATACTCCCTGCTACACTCAGAATATTTCTTTGATTAATCAAGCAAAATGTATGACACCCCACCAATTGTTCAAGAACAAGAAACCAACTCTGAATTTTCTTCATGTCTTTGGCTGCAAATGTTTTTTCTTGAGGAATCAAACTGATCAATATGGGAAGTTTGATGCTAAAGCAGATGAAGGAATTTTTGTTGGATATGCTGTGGGAAAGGCATATAGGGTCTACAATCTAAGAACCAACATTGTTATGGAATCAATACATGCTGTGTTTGATGACAAAAAGATTGAAGGACTGCAAGATGGAGATTTCCATGAAAGCCTCAAGTTTGATAATGTGGAGATGGTTAGTGATGACAGTGATGATGAAAGTAATCAAGAAACAGTGAATAAGGATAATGCATAAAAACTACTAATGAAGCACATAATTCAACATCTGTTGAGTTGCAAAATGCTTCATCCGTCAGGAGACAATCTGCTTTATCCGTCGGGAGACAATCAACTTCATCCATCAGGACACAAAGTGCACCATCCGTCGGGTCATTAAGAGAAGCTGAAAGTCAGAATAGGTCACTTACAGAAAGTTCCCCTTTCTCAAATCAAAGATTCACAAACTCAGGGGGAGTTTATAATAATCAAAACTCAGTCATGCATCAAGACAACAATGAGGCCTCTTCATCTAGAGCTAATCTAACTCAACAAAGAAAATGGACTAAAGATCACCCTTTTGAGCTCATCATTGGTGATGCATCTTCTAGAGTTCAAACAAGGAGAGAAACTCTAGAAAAATGTCTATACAGTAGCTTCCTATCTAAGGAAGAACCAAAGAAGGTAGAAGAAGCTTTGTTGGATCCTGATTGGATTTTAACTATATAGGATGAGCTAAACCAATTTGAAAGGAACAAGGTACAGAAGCTGTTACCCAAGCCTAAAGGAAAGAATCCAATTGACACCAAATGGGTATTCAGAAACAAGATGGATGAAAATGGCATAGTAGTTAGGAACAAAGCTAGATTGGTTGCTAAGGGCTACTGTCAACAAGAAGGATTAGATTTTGATGAAACTTTTGCTCTTGTTGCAAGACTTGAAGCCATCAGAATTTTCTTAGCCTATGCAGCGCATGCCAATTTCAAAGTCTATCAAATGGATATTAAAAGTGCATTTCTAAATGGAGATTTGAAAGAGGAAGTCTATGTAAGTCAGCCTCCTGGTTTTGAAGATCCAAGTTTTCCAAATCAGGTGTACTATCTTTTGAAAGCACTTTATGGACTGAAGCAAGCACCTAGAGCCTGGTATGACACTTTATCAAAGTTTCTGTTGGAAAATCACTTCACAAGAGGTACTGTTGATAAAACTTTATTCTTTAGAAATGTTAATGGCTCTAGTATACTTGTTCAAATTTATGTAGATTATATTATATTTGGCTCTACAGATGAAAAACTTTGCAAAATGTTTGCCAAATTGATGCAAAGTAAGTATGAAATGAGCATGATGGGAGAACTAACTTACTTTCTTGGTTTGCAAGTTAAGCAAGTTCGTGATGGAATATTAATTAGTCAAACTAAATATATTCATGATCTTTTAAAGAAGTTTGATCTAATGGATTGCACATCTGTAAAAACTCTCATGGCCACTGCAACTAAACTTGAATTAAACACTACTGAAAAGTATGTGGATATTTCAAGCTATAGGGCCATGGTTGGCTCACTTCTATACTTAAAAGCTAGTAGGCCAGATATAACGTTTGCTACTTGTTTTTGTGCTAGATTTCAGGCTGATCCTAGAGAATCTCACCTAGTAGCTATTAAGAGAATCTTCAGATATCTCAAGGGAACACCAAAACTTGGTATTTGGTACCTTGGAGATTTTGTTTTTGATCTAACTGGTTATTCAGATGCAGATTATGCAGGTTGTAGAATAGAAAAAAAAAAGTACAACAGGAACCTGTCAATTTCTAGAGAACAAGCTTGTGTCCTGGTTCAGTAAAAAGAAAAATTCAGTTTCTACTTTTACAGCTGAAGCTGAATATATTGCTGCTGGTAGTTGATGTGCACAGATTTTGTGGATGAAAAACCAATTGTTGGACTATGGTCTACAAGTGGATAGATTCCCATTTTATGTGATAACACAAGTGCAATTGCCATCACTGAGAATCCAGTGCAGCATTCAAGAACAAAGCACATACACATCAAGTACCACTTTATAAGAGGACATGTAATGAATGGTACTGTGGAACTTCATTTTGTTCCAAGTGAAAAGCAGCTTGCAGATATTTTTACGAAGCCACTTGATGAATCCACCATTTCAAGGTTGGTAAGTGAGTTAGGTATGCTTAATTACTCTTGAATCATTTCAGATATTTTTGCAAGGTGTTGTGCAACCAGGAACTTAATTAATTTTTCTGCTTTGGATAAAATTTTGGCCAAGTCAAAATTTATATCCCGACGGATGCTCATTATCCATCGAGTTTGATCATCCGTCGGAATACTAGTTGTTATTAGTCACTTTAATTTCAGTGACTTGGTCTTGTTTGAGTTAGGCTTTAAGTTAGGAGAACTCAATAAGAGAGGTAAAAGTGTCTATTATGCTAGATTCTTTATGGTGCTTGCTAACCATTTCATTGAGAATATTGTGATTAAGAACCCAACCAGAAAAATGAATTGTTGGGTTCAAGAAAGAAGGATTATTGCAGATCTAAACAGGACAAACCACCACAAAGAGGTGCCTCTCTTTTATTTTCCAATCATGGAGGGACCTCAGGTAAGTGAGGTAAGTTCTACTGTCCCCACTCTTCCAACCTCAGACACTTCTTTATCTTCAAATGTATCAATAACATCTATGTCAATGACCCAACAGATGTCTACCCAAGCTACTAAACCACAAATTTCAAAATCCAAGTCTAAGAAAGCCCCCTCTGGTTTCTTTCAAAAGAAACTGGTTGCAAAATCCACTAAAACCAAAGAGGGGAGTGTGAAGGATAAGCAAGGTGAGGGACAGGGTGAAAATCAAAGAAGCCCTAAGAATAAGGCTGGAGAGGTGAGTGTTTCCCAGCCTAGCCACACTGCAGCTTCTCAACAAGCTGCAGTGCTTAAAAAAGACTTAAGCTCATTACAAGTTGCATCCTCCCAAAAGGATGTGACTATTGAACAAAGCTTTCAGCCAAGAGCACAGGCCAAGAGGGTAAGGGACACAAGCTCACCCCGAACTTATGCTAGAAAGAAGAAATCCAAATCAACTGGGGATACACAGGGTGCACACATAGTGCAAATTGAAGCAATAGACTCAGTCACTACACCCTCTCAAATTCAGTTTGATGTGGCTCCAGTAAATGTGGAGTCACAGCCAAAATCCCTAGTGATAGAAGCACCTCAAACACCAAACTCACCTAGACACCCACTGGATGTTGACATGATCAATACATCACTACCAATTTCTCTATCTTTAACTCTTTTGGAGAAGCCAAAAATCCAAGCAAGTGAGCATCATCTTTTAAATGATTTGTTGGCTCACTTGCCATTTCTTTCTGAGTCTGTTGAGACATCTGTGCCTAAATTTTCATCAATCTGCACATAGTCCACAATAGTTTCCACTCCAAACTCATTCATTTCTTCAATCCCGATTGTAACACCCCCAAATCCGGGTTCGGGGATCCGGGTTGTCACGAGTTCCATTTCCCTTAATAACACCCAATCTTAATAAATAATCAACTACTCTGTACTGTGACCCCATAATAAACACACACACTGCAAGTTATAGTCTCAGAGATGAATACCAAAAAAAAATAACACAAGTCATTTTATTCCACAATTATAAGCCATTACACCTCAAAAGGGTTTCTGAATAAATTTACATTTCTTTGCCATTATTACAATTCATAAATATACATAATCTGGTACATCAAAAGTTGAAAGCCTAGCCTATTGGTAGTTCCTACCTCAGCTACAGCGACATCAACGCCTATAGGAAACTGCGGAACGTTTCCTATCCGCTCGCGAATTGGGAGCTTGGTCCTGTTCATCTTGTCTATCTGATGTTGTGTGATGAAAGAAGAAAGCAAGGGTGAGCAACAAGCCCACCAAAATAATATGTATAATGATTTACAATATATGAGCATTCTCATAGTACTCATGAAAGTCTTGGTCAAGAAGAAATGAACCAAGCTGATATCTTAACGCGACCAAGTCGCAAAATATTCAGTATATGTACATATATACTTTTCACAATCTTTAAAATCCTCTGACATGTATAATATACACAGATTTCCAGTTTATAACTGTATAAAAATATCGTTGTAAGGTGATCTCATATATCCAACCTTGTCTCAACGTTTTTCTGAAAATCTTTGTCATGCATAAGATAATCATTAACTAGATATAAGTTTAAAAGATGAAGTTACAAGATACTCCAATATACTTATATCTTTCCCGAATACTACTTGAACTACCACCGTTCAAGTTATAATTAGTTTCAAAAGTTCATCACACTGATGAGACTACAAGATAAGACTTGAATAAATTCAATCTTTGAAATATCATTATAAATAATGAAGTTACGAGATACTTCATTAAGTCCTGATATATATATACACACCTATATATATACATTACATACACTCCTTGAAAACCTCTGTTATGAAAATTATAAACAGAGTTGCAATATCCAATGAATTTGGATAGGAGAAAACCTTGGCATAAACCTGATATCTTGCTGATCAGGCAAAGATACCAATAAGTAACCTTTTCTACTAGTAGATGGATGAATCCCCCACCGGTCATCACCCTGGCCACATAAGGACCTTGTGCTGGACCGCCACCCAGCCTCTTACGCGTTGATGGACTGCCACCCAGCCACATACACTTTGATAGACCGTACCCCGGCCTGTCGCTTATGCCGACTCAATTAGATGGACTTACTTCCCGAATGTTGGGCAAGTAATCAAATTGTTTTCTCAAAACAGCAACCACGTTGCGAATGTAAAATACACCACAGAGCCGGATCCCCCAGGTTTTGAGCGAGTATTTAAATCCCCTTCGAAAGGAAGATCTTAAATTTGAAAATGAGTTTTGGGATCCGCCCTAACTTTTAAAAATTATTTTGAAGACTCGAAAACAATTTTAAGAATGTTTGGTGTAATGCTGATTTAATAAAATAAATCAGTCCCAATATATTAGAAAATATCTGAATATTATTATTTAAATAATATTCCCATAAAGAATAATCTTTATAAAAATAATTGAAGTAGAAGTTTTAAAACTCATACTTGAAATGAATATTAATAACCAAAGATATACTTATACGAAAGTATGATCTTTATTTGAATAATCGAAAATAAGTTTGATTATCGAAACATTATTCTTTAATAAAATAAAGAATATTATTTAGTAAATAAGCGGAGTCATAAGTCCTTGAATGAATACTCAAAATAATATTCATTAAATAAAATAAGCGGAGTCATAAGTCCTCGAATGAATATTCCAAATAATACTCATTAAATAAAATAAGCGGAGTCATAAGTCCTCGAATTAATATTCAAACTAATATTCATTAAATAAAATAAGCGGAGTCATAAGTCCTCGAATGAATATTCCAAATAATATTCATTAAATAAAATGAGCGGAGTCATAAGTCCTCGAATGAATATTTCAAATAATATTCATTAAATAAAATCAGCGGAGTCATAAGTCCGCGAATGAATATTCCAAATAATATTCATTAATAAAGTTATCGAATAAAACTTATTCGATTAATAGTTTTGAAAACTATATCTATATATATAGTAATAAATATATATATATATATATATATATATATATTATACTCGGGAACATCGACTCCCGGTTTAGAAATATGTTCACCTTTGGGTCCCCTATACTAAGGGTATACACAACTACTGCTTATCTCTAGCATAGGTATTATGCAACTTATAAGCAATTGAATCAACAGATATATATCAAGATTACGAAACAAACATGCATATATACCATATCACATGCTCCAATATATCACAAGATTTGCTAATTAACCATCATGCATCTATCACAAGATAATGCATATACATATATTTACATCACAACAACAGTATAACGGGTAGAAAACTTGCCTGAGTGCTCCCGGATAGACTTAAGCTTAGAGTGGGTCCGATAACCTATAAACAACAACATAAGTTGGAATTAAACCCCGATCGCTTAAGAAAATAGACTTTAACCATTTAGAGTCCTAACGCTCGCTTTCGCGCTTAACGATTCACTTAAGTCGCTCGAGTACCCTCGGCTCCACCATTTTTAATAAATTAACCATTAAGGGTCTTAAGGCGATTCTTTCACGAGTACCTTACCAACTGCCTAATCCACTTGACATAAATGTTTCATACCCCAATTAGTCACTTAAGGTCCTTAACCAAGGTTTCAAAGTAAGGCGAGGGGTAATGGTTCGGTCGCGAAACGCCGTTACTTAAAACGGTCGTTTCTCCTAAACCGTACATCGGATTCAAACGAACCACATATCAAAACGAAGCTCGTAACATGAACTATTTAATCATGGCAATTGTAAAAACCTAACAGGGAGTTCTAGGGTCCTGATGTTAAGAGCAAAAAAAGTCTAAACTAAATCGGACATTACGACGGCTATGTTTACGCGATTTCCCAAATTTTTACCATTCCAAATCATATCAATCCAACTACCAATCAACAACAACTCAAGATACACATCAATGCTACTTATTTCAGTCATAATAAGCTCAAGGATCTCAATCCAATCATATATTATAAAATCTCGAAATTCAACTAAACTACTTAACAATTAAGCTCGAATCATGCTTATCATTCAAATTACTACTCATCCATCCAAACCATCTCCAAACTTCAACATTCAAACTTATTATTAAAGGGTGTGAAGATTTATACCTTTCTTGGAGGGTGGAAAGTTACTAGGAAGACTTATGGAGCCTCCTACAAGCTTGATCTTTCCAAAGAAATCAAGAACACAAAGTTAGGCTTTAAAGTTTCTAAAAGTCTGATTGAAAGAAATGTAAAACTGAGGTTCTTACCATGCTTATTTGGACGATACTTGTGAACAAGAGTTGTAGGCCATCTCAATACGTTTCCAACGAGCTATAGAACACAACATTTGAGTGAGTATTGAAGGAGATATGGCAGTTTGAAGTTGCTGGGTTTGTTTTACCCGAGAGCTTTCTTCTTGAAATGGGAAAGTCAACTTTCAATTTGTATTTGTGTTATGATATTTGTTGGTTGGTTGCTTCCTTTTTTCTTGAAAATAAATTAAATTTTTACCATGGTGAAAAATGTGTGGCTCACAATCAACCAACCAATCCTTCCCACTTGTTATGCTTAGGTCATCAAGCTTAGGTCATCTTGTTACACTTGTCTTCTTCTTGTTGGTGTGATGACATCATCATCCACTAACCTCTTTGATTAACCCCTAATTACTTGGCTAATGACCGCTTATCTGTTATACGGTTCGCTTAACTTTCGTTCTCGTTTATCGTTTGAGGGATCATATCCGGGATCTTATCACTTGGGTTCCCCTAAACCTTCCTCAATATTTTATATTCCTTTTTATGATCCCCTCTTAAAATCCTTGAATTTAAATCCTATTTATCCTGTTACCTTATACTCACTTCTTTCTGTATCTGGTGGATTTCCGGGAAAAATCAAAGTGTTCGGAATTGGATTCTGACGATCTTTACATACACTTATATACCATATGGAGTACTAATAAAATCTCATAATATCAATAACAGAAACCCTACATAGTGTGACATGAAAAGTTTTCTTATTCAACATAATCTACAAAATCACTATTTTTAAGGGTTTCAAAAAAAAAATTCCAAAAATTGGGGTTATTACCGTCTCCCCTCCTTAAAAGGATTCCGTCCCGGAATCAGATAGAAAACCGTTGGGGATACTTTTCTAGCATTGCACCTTCTAACTCCCAAGTCAATTTTTCCCACATGGTGGTTCTACCACCAAACTCGGTCTAGTTTGATTACCCTGCTCCTAAGCACTTGTTCCCTTTCCATCTATAACCCTTCCTGGTTGCTCAATATTGGTTACGCCTGGTAGCATGTCTATGCGCTCATATGCCCCTATTTGTCTGGCATCCGGATTACACTTCCTTAACATTGATATGTGAAACATGTTATGAACTTGCTACAGGTTCGGGGGTAGGGCTAGCTCATATGCTAACTTCCCAATACGTCTTAATATCTTCAAGGGTCCAACAAATCGTAGACTTAGCTTTCCTTTCTTTCCGAACCTCATCAATCCTTTCCAAGGGATACCTATAACATTACTAGGTCCCCTATTTCATACTCTTTGTCCTTTCGAGTCAAATCAGCATACCTCTTATGTCCATCTTGGGTTACTACCAGCCGTCCTCTGATTAGATCTATTATATCCCTGGTCCTTTGGACTACTGCGGGTCCGAGCATCTTGCGCTCTATAACTTCATCCTAACATATGAGAGATCGACATTTTCTTCCCTCAAGGATCTCATAAGGCGACATCTCGATAATGACATGATTTATTGTCGTAAGAAAACTCAATCCGTGTTAAGTGATCATTTCAATTTCTTTCAAGTCTATTGCACATACTCTCATTATAGCTTTTAGCATTAGAGCTTTTGCTTCTCAATACCCATTCTTTTCCAGTTCGTAATCGCTACTATCTTCCGTTCCTAATATTATACTGGTTACACCTTTGCTCGTTAGCATTCTATAACCTTTTAATACACGTGTCAACCTTAGTATCACGAATGTGTTTTCATTCTGAATACCACCATATTCATACTACTCCTTTTTTAGCTGTTTCTATTTTCCAAAGTTTGATCAATCATATAGAAGTAAAAGAATTTATTGAGAGATCACTATGATCATGAACACTTGTTACATCGCATAGTTAGTACAGAAGGTGGCCAGCCTTTAGTACTTGACAAGCAATTAAACAACATGTGGTATCCTACTAGGCTTCTATCACACAGATAGATAGTCATTCGGCAATACCTCCCCTTCTGGAAGGGTTGTTCTTCTCAGCTTATATGAAATGAAAAGGAGAGAAAAGAACGAATTGAAGAGAATTGTATATATATAAAATATACTGCCACAAAATATCTGGCTTGGAATCTACCTCTGAACTATAGAGGTTTGTCATAGGAGAGCAAAACATATACGTATTTATATCAATATCAAGTATTATAGCATCGTATTTCACATGCCTAAATATTTTTGCTATTCTGTCCATTATTCTATGGACCCATGCTCTTCCTCGAGCTTATACACAATCACCTTTGAAACTCCCTCGACATCGAAAATCAAATCTGGGATCTCATTCTAGACATCATCGTTACTAGAATACTATGCTTGCACTGCAACCTTCCTCGTATAGTAATACGACTCTCTATTGATAAGAAGGAATAAATATTCAATAGGTAGATAATCGACTTAAAAAGGTCTACCAATAATAACTTATACATCACCACAACCCGATTAGTGGTACCCAATCTCAACATCCATTACAATACAACTCTCACGGTTGCAAGTAATCGGCTCATTACTCGTAGAATCATTCCTGCATTACTATGGTCCACCATTGACCTACTGTCTTCATTCACTTTCCATGAAATCTTAATATCTAACCATACGGAGTCCATACATGTCGTATAGAATTCTTCTAAGGAGTTAACATAATCATCATTCATAATTCATGAAGAACACTCCAAATTCTGACGTACTTTCATGACATGAAGCAGATAAAATTGCAGAAGAGTTTCAATCAAAGCAACGATAGCAGGTTAATACCATTCTTAACCATATGCCTTCAATAGAAGACTTAACTCAAAGGTTTGTTTGGTCCTTATTAAAATATGGTCCTGGCTTATTCTCAAGATAGGACCTTCTAAGATAGATGTCCCGCTAATGGCGATTACACGAATTAACCTTTACCCAACTACTATTACGGTTGAGTATTGCACAGTCATCAGAAGGAATGTCAATCTTCCGAACCGTAATACAACCTTCCCGGCTTCAACCATCATCACTGTATTCCTCTCGCACGAGCGCCTATAATTATCCTCTTACATTTAAAGTGTCGGCCACCTCTTTGGCCTTTCCTGATAGTAAAATTTCCTTACAGTCAATGTCATTTTAACCACCTCCAAATAAATTTTCTACCTTATTTCAATCACTACTTTTGTGAAGATGTTTTCCTTAAAATCTGATGAGTAAAAAAAAATATCACCATTTTTCCATAAGTTATTGCCTCAGTCTTTAGAGGTTAATCACTGTCACGAATGACTCTCAATCATACTTAGAACATCTTTTATCTTAGGCCCTAATTGCCCTGAACAATTTCGACCTTTACTGGTTCGATCCATACTTTCTCATGGTTTAACACGTGCCCCACTTGGCATCATTATAATTACGTCATATTTCCTTTATCAACATTTTTATTCTTGAGAGTTTTGAATATTACCTTTCTCCTTGTAAAACCTCTAAGGTTTTCCTTGAATCGTTCCTCCTGTATTCCCTAGATACAGGGCATATCAAAATACCATTTACTAATACTATAACCATTGTCTATGTACTTCTGAAAAAAAATTCTACTGATCTTTAAAGGTTGTTGTTGCCTTAATCCTTCATTCCGTATTACCCAAACTCATAATGTCCCTATTAAGGGTGAAATTCCATCCTTTATGCATTCCTCTATGGTTCATCTCAAGTTATCGAGGTTCCATCCTTAATTCCACCTTTTAAAACGGTACTTGCATCCTTCCATAGATAAATCAAGTCATGTATCCCTAATAAGGGTGTCTTATTTCAATCATTCCCACCTCGATAGTCTATACCTAATTTCATAATAGCATCCTTATTCAAATTGAGGTCAATCCATATGGCCTCCAAAAGATAACAATGGTTATCTGCTTTTCTTTCCTGATTTGGTAATGATCACATGGATGTTCTGGAAGATATTGGTCGTGTTCAACGTGAACTTCTTCTTAATAAATCCTTATTTACTTTTGTTGTTTATCTCAACAGTCATCTCAATGTTGGGATATCTTTTGTACTTGGTGTCTCCCTTTTGGGTATCAAGTCACAGGTACTTTCCATTTTTTTTAAGGTTACTTCCTTCATCCAATTTCCTAATTTCTTACTTTCTTGTCTCTTCCACCTATCCGCGTCTCATTATTTATCCTTCGAACTATCTCAAGGTTTCCTCGAATCCTCCCAACTTAAAGGGGATAAAATATATGTATCTCTTATTCCTTCAATCATCAACTTTAACTCATGGTGAATCACCCTCATCCTGACGATTACATACTTTTCTATTTCTATTGCTACGAGTCTTTAGGGTTTCCTCATACCCAACTCCCTTATCATTCCTCAAACTCTATTGCCTTTATATTCCTTTCCACTTTAGTTTCTTTTTATTTTCCTTTCTCTTATCATTGTTTTATGAACCCACTAATCATTGACTTCAAGCATCACATCGTTCTGGGATTCTTGTCATTAGAACGAATCTTGACAACTTTTACAACTTAGCTTCATATTTCATCATACTCGTCCGCCTTTGTTCTGACTCTAAAGCTTTTACACTATCTCCATAACTTGGGAATTACTTTCCCGAAAACAATTGACTGAACTTTAATCAGTTTATTCTAACCACTGGCTCCGTGCCTTTCTTGGCCTTTCACCAGTGGTGGCCCTTCTCTTAGGAGGGTAAATGACAAAAATAGTCTTTTGTGATTCGTCCATCATTTAGAATCTAAAATGATTCCTATATTTCCTTTAGCCAGGCTCTTGCCTCGACTGGGTCAGCTTGTTCCTTGGAACTCTAAGAGCTTAGCGACTTAAAGAACCTGAAAGAGTTTCTCACCGCATTGTTTCCTCAAGGTGGTGGTTGGGAATAAAAGTATAAGTTCTGTTTAGACAGGTCCATGAATTGTCGTATAGGAGTACTGTCTCGGGTCCCCTTTCCTTACTCGACTCCCGTTTCCATAGTCTGAACGTTCCCTCATTCTCCCCATATTCGGGGTCATCCTACATGTTTTAAATCCTCATTTTCGACTCCATTATGTTATGGGTTCCTTCTATCTTGATGGCGACCTCCCTGACTATCACGTTCAGGGTTTGCTCTAAATCTTATTCCTCAAACTAGCTTTCATCTAAGATTTCATCTTTAAGCTCTTAAACATTTGGAACCCAAATTCTGTAGGAATACCTCATTATTCCCTTATCATCTTTCTCGGTATTAATCTCTTATCTATTTGTTGGCTCTCTGCCTTCATTCATCACTTTTTCTGGCATAATATGTTCTTTTCCAATAATTCGGGTTGTATTGCAATCTCAAACAACTTTTCGGTACCGGCTCCAATTACCTTCATATCTATTTCCATTTTCTCAAAATCTCTTAGAAATTCTCCCAAAGACATTATCATCTTGAGTCTCTCCTTTTTACTAAGGGCATCAACCACCATATTGGCTTTCCCTGAATGATAAAGAATCTCCCAATCATAATTCTTGATTAGCTCTAACCGCCTCCTCTGGCGTATATTGAGCTCTTTATACGTGAAAATGCACTAGAGCACTTATGGCTTGTGTAAATCTCGCACTTCTCTCCATACAAGTAGTGCCTCCAATCTTTAGGGCAAAACTATTGGCACGAGCCCAAGCTCATGGGTGGGGATATCGAATTTTATATTCCCTTAATTGTCTTGACGCGTACGCGATTATCTTGCTGTGCTGTATGAGAAGCACCGTAATTCTTTATGCGAAGCGTCATTACAATTCACAAAATCTCCTTTTTCCATCCGGCAATGCCAATATAGGGAACGTCACCAACCTTTTCTTCGGTTCTTAAAAGTTGTTCTCGCATTTCTCTGTCCATTCGAACTTCTCAGTCTTACGAGTAAGCCGCGTTAATGGGGCTACTATCTTTACAAACTTGAACGAACCTCCGGCAGTGACCGGCCAATCCTACCTCTGGTAGTTCCCTAACTATGGTCATCAATTCCTCAGTTGTCCTTTATTCATTCTTGTCAGGATCCTCCACGGGATCCTCCCCAACAACAATCCCTTCTAGGACAATATCCTCAACCGCTACATCCTCAATATGAACATTAACTGGTCCTGCGTTAGGACGCTCTATCGGATCCACAATCCGATCTCCAATTAGTAATAAAACATCATCACGCTGTTGCTCCTCATCCTCAGGGTTCGGAGTCCCGCTACCATATACGATAACGAACTACGCTTCTATCATGATATTTATAAGGGTTCCCATAAGGGTTTTAACTGTCAGTACTACGTTAGGTAGCCTGACTATGAACTTGGCAAGAGTTCTTATTATCTTAATGAACTTATTATCTTAACGTCACATCATCTCTGAGGTTTATAACACTTGGCTCTGATACCACTTCTGTAACACCCCCAAATCCGGGGTCGGGGATCCGGGTTATCACGAGTTCCATTTCCCTTAATAACACCCAATCTTAATAAATAATCAACTACTCTGTACTGTGACCCCACAATAAACACACACACCGCAAGTTATAGTCTCAGAGATGAATACCAAAAAAAAATAACACAAGTCATTTTATTCCACAATTATAAGCCATTACACCTCAAAAGGGTTTCTGAATAAATTTACATTTCTTTTCCATTATTACAATTCATAAATATACATAATCTGGTACATCAAAAGTTGAAAGCCTAGCCTATTGGTAGTTCCTACCTCAGCTACAGCGACATCAACGCCTATAGGAAACTGCGGAACGTTTCCTATCCGCTCGCGAATTGGGAGCTTGGTCCTGTTCATCTTGTCTATCTGATGTTGTGTGATGAAAGAAGAAAGCAAGGGTGAGCAACAAACCCACCAAAATAATATATATAATGATTTACAATATATGAGCATTCTCATAGTACTCATGAAAGTCTTGGTCAAGAAGAAATGAACCAAGCTGATATCTTAACGCGACCAAGTCGCAAAATATTCAGTATATGTACATATATACTTTTCACAATCTTTGAAATCCTCTGACATGTATAATATACACAGATTTCCAGTTTATAACTATATAAAAATATCGTTGCAAGGTGATCTCATATATCCAACCTTGTCTCAATGTTTTTCTGAAAATCTTTGTCATGCATAAGATAATCATTAACTAGATATAAGTTTAAAAGATGAAGTTACAAGATCCAATATACTTATATCTTTTCCGAATACTACTTGAACTACCACCGTTCAAGTTATAATTAGTTTCAAAAGTTCATCACACTGATGAGACTACAAGATAAGACTTGAATAGATTCAATCTTTGAAATATCATTATAAATAATGAAGTTACGAGATACTTCATTAAGTCCTGATATATATATACACACCTATATATATATACATTTCATACACTCCTTGAAAACCGCTGTTATGAAAATTATAAACAGAGTTGCAATATCCAATGAATTTGGAAAGGAGAAAACCTTGGCATAAACCTGATATCTTGCTGATCAGGCAAAGATACCAATAAGTAACCTTTTCTACTAGTAGATGGATGAATCCCCCACCGGTCATCACCCTGGCCACATAAGAACCTTGTGCTGGACCGCCACCAGGCCTCTTACGCGTTGATGGACTGCCACCCAGCCAGTTACACTTTGATAGACCGTACCCCGGCCTGTCGCTTATGCCGACTCAATTAGATGGACTTACTTCCCGAACGTTGGGCAAGTAATCAAATTGTTTTCTCAAAACAGCAACCACGTTGCGAATATAAAATACACCACAGAGCCGGATCCCCCAGGTTTTGAGCGAGTATTTAAATCCCCTTAGAAAGGAAGATCTTAAATTTGAAAATGAGTTTTGGGATCCACCCTAACTTTTAAAAATCATTTTGAAGACTCGAAAACATTTTTAAGAATGTTTGGAGTAATGCTGATTTAATAAAATAAATCAGTCCCAATATATTAGAAAATATCTGAATATTATTATTTAAATAATATTCCCATAAAGAATAATCTTTATAAAAATAATTGAAGTAGAAGTTTTAAAACTCATACTTGAAATGAATATTAATAACCAAAGATATACTTATACGAAAGTATGATCTTTATTTGAATAATCGAAAATAAGTTTATTATCGAAACATTATTCTTTAATAAAATAAAGAATATTATTTAGTAAATAAGCGGAGTCATAAGTCCTCGAATGAATATTCAAAATAATATTCATTAAATAAAATAAGCGGAGTCATAAGTCCTCGAATGAATATTCTAAATAATACTCATTAAATAAAACAAGCGGAGTCATAAGTCCTCGAATGAATATTCAAAATAATATTCATTAAATAAAATAAGCGGAGTCATAAGTCCTTGAATGAATATTCCAAATAATATTCATTAAATAAAATGAGCGGAGTCATAAGTCCTCGAATGAATATTCCAAATAATATTCATTAAATAAAATAAGCGGAGTCATAAGTCCTCGAATGAAGATTCCAAATAATATTCATTAATAAAGTTATCGAATAAAACTTATTCGATTAATAGTTTTGAAAACTATATCTATATATATATATATTATACTCGGGAATATCGACTCCCGGTTTAGAAATATGTTCACCTTTGGGTCCCCTATACTAAGGGTATACGCAACTACTGCTTATCTCTAGCATAAGTATTATGCAACTTATAAGCAATTGAATCAACAGATATATATCAAGATTACGAAACAGACATGCATATATACCATATCACATGCTCCAATATATTGCAAGATTTGCTAATAACCATCATGCATCTATCACAAGATAATGCGTATACATATATTTACATCACAACAACAGTATAACGGGTAGAAAACTTGCCTGCGTGCTCCCGGATAGACTTAAGCTTAGAGTGGGTCCGATAACCTATAAACAATAACATAAGTCGGAATTAAACCCCGATCGCTTAAGAAACTAGACTTTAACCATTTAGAGTCCTAACGCTCGCTTTCGCGCTTAACGATTCACTTAAGTCGCTCGAGTACCCTCGGCTCCACCATTTTTAATAAATTAACCATTAAGGGTTTTAAGGCGATTCTTTCGCGAGTACCTTACCAACTTCCTAATCCACTTGACATAAATGTTTTATACCCCAATTAATCATTTAAGGTCCTTAACCAAGGTTTCAAAGTAAGGCGAGGGGTAATGGTTCGGTCACGAAACGCCGTTACTTAAAACGGTCGTTTCTCCTAAACCGTACATCGGATTCAAACGAATCACATATCAAAACGAATCTCGTAACATGAACTATATAATCATGGCAATGGTCAAAACCTAACAGGGAGTTCTCGGGTCCTTATGTTAAGAGCAAAAACAGTCTAAAGTAAATCGGACATTACGACGGTTATGTTTACGCGATTTCCCAAATTTTTACCATTCCAAATCATATCAATCAAACTACCAATCAACAACAACTCAAGATACACATCAATACTACTGATTTCAGTCATAATAAGCTCAAGGATCTCAATCCAATCATATATTATAACATCTCCAAATTCAACCAAACTACTTAACAATTAAGCTCGAATCATGCTCATCATTCAAATTACTACTCATCCATCCAAACCATCTCCACACTTCAACATTCAAACTTATTACTAAAGGGTGTGAAGATTTATACCTTTCATGGAGGGTGGAAAGTTACTAGGAAGACTTATGGAGCCTCCTACAAGCTTGATCTTTCTAAAGAAATCAAGAACACAAAGTTAGGCTTTAAAGTTTCTAAAAGTCCGATTGAAAGAACTGTAAAAATGAGGGTCTTACCATGCTTATTTGGACAAGACTTGTGAACAAGAGTTGTAGACCATCTCAATACCTTTCCAACGAGCTATAGAACACAACATTTGAGTGAGTATTGAAAGAGATATGGCAGTTTGAATTTTCTGGGTTTGTTTTAGCCGAGAGCTTTCTTCTTGAAATGGGAAAGTCAACTTTCAATTTGTATTTGTGTTATGATATTTGTTGGTTGGTTGCTTCCTTTTGTCTTGAAAATAAATTAAATTTT
The DNA here is from genome assembly GCF_009905375.1 of Apium graveolens. Taxonomy (NCBI): domain Eukaryota; kingdom Viridiplantae; phylum Streptophyta; class Magnoliopsida; order Apiales; family Apiaceae; genus Apium; species Apium graveolens. The sequence continues at coordinate 193,303,084 of NC_133649.1, forward strand.
TACCATGGTGAAAAATGTGTGGCTCACAATCAACCAACCAATCCTTCCCACTTGTCATGCTTAGGTCATCAAGCTTAGGTCATCTTGTTACACTTGTCTTCTTCTTGTTGGTGTGATGACATCATCATCCACTAACCTCTTCGATTAACCCCTAATTACTTGGCTAATGACCGCTTATCTGTTATACGGTTCGTTTAACTTTCGTTCTCGTTTATCGTTTGAGGGATCATATCCGGGATCTTATCACTTGGGTTCCCCTAAACCTTCCTCAATATTTTATATTTCTTTTTATGATCCCCTCTTAAAATCCTTGAATTTAAATCCTATTTATCCTGTTACCTTATATTCACTTTTTTCTATATCTGGTGGATTTCCGAGAAAAATCAAAGTGTTCGGAATTGGATTCTGACGATCTTTACATACACTTATATACCATATAGAGTACTAATAAAATCTCAGAATATCAATAACAGAACCCCTACATAGTGTGGCATAAAAAGTTTTCTTATTCAGCATAATCTGCAAAATCACTATTCATAAGGGTTTTAAAAAAAAAATTCCAAAAAATTGGGGTTATTACACCGATGGATATTTATCATCCGTCGAGTAGTGATTGTATCCCGACGGATAAGCTTGACAGCAGTCATCCGTCGGATAGCCATACTACTGTCCCGATGGATATTTCTCATCTGTCGGGTGTCTCTGCACAACTTCAAATTTCTTCAATTTTTACAAGTGAAGAAGACTTAGTAGTAGTACAATCACTTTTAGGACTGAGGGAAGGGAGTGAATTGTGTGAGAGTCTGGGTTGCTCCCAGGAAAAAGGAGAGGAAATGAGTGACCAAATGCAGTCCATTTCTTCAGGACTGGCATAAGTGAGTGAAAGGAGTCCCATCTTAGATGGTGAAGATGAGGGCGTGAGGGTGGGAAGCCAAATGGAGCCCTTGATGCAAGAAAAGAAAGATCATGAGAGAAAAGAAGGTACAGGAGAAATAAGGGTGGACATCATTGTTAGTGAGTTAATGAATGTTAATAAAGCAAACAGAGAGGAACTATCTCAGCATAGTCAAGCTGTTATAGATTCCACCTCTTTGGATGCTAAGACATTTACTCATCCCGTTCCAGCATATCAACTTTTGGCTGGACAGGGTAATGAAAATGCAGAAAGGATGCTAAATTTGGTGCACACTACTCAATTCATGCAAAGGGCAAAGGATGCCATCACAGCTATGCCTTCTACAGCTGGTGATGACATAGACTATGAAGCTGGTGGATCAGAAGAATTCTTTGGTGATGATAGTGAAGAGGGGTCACTGGACATAGGGGGAGAAGTAGGCTCTAGTTCCAGATCTGGTATGCCATCTTGGGCATTTTCAAAGCAATGTGATGAACATTATTTCAAGACCACCCTCATTCAACTCATAAGTCAGACACAATCTGCTCTTCAATCTACAACAAATGCCAGAATCAAGAAGCTCCTACAAGAACACCTTGTTTTTCTTCAATTACAATAAATCCAAGGCTTTCAACACAATCAGGATGTCACTTCTATCAAAAGTGATATTGATCAAATGAAAAAGGACATTTCTGAAACATTTGATGCTAAACTTCCAGAAGCTACAATGATTAATATTAAAAGACATTTAAGGAAGAACACTGATCTTGCAACCAAGGTGGATTCCTTGGATAAATGAATGACTACTATGGAAGCTTCTCTAACAACTATTCATCTACATCAAGCTCAGCAAACAGACTTGCTTCAAAAGCTAGTGGCATCACAAACCTTTTCCTCTACTCAACTTGGTGATAATAAAAAGGGGAAGAAAAAAAGTGCTATTGTCCCAATCAGTCAAGAGGGATCAAGGAGTGAGGGGGAGTAGAAAGTGCTAAACATCCAAGTCAGCAAAGTATTTGTGCCAACAATTGCTTTCACAAAGTCACCAGCCATGGACAGCATTGACATCATAAATCTAGCAGCAGCAAAACTAAACATAGATGACAAACTGCTAAAGATTGATGTAGCATCAGCTGAGAAGGAGTTAAAAGAAAAATGGAGAAAGATAGATGCAGATATTCAACAAAATTTGGACCAATTCAGAAGCCAGAAAAAACACTCATTCATCACTCTCAAGTCAAGAATATTTCCGTGAATGAAATGAGTATGAATTATCTGGAAAAAGGCCAAACATCTTGCATCAAATCTCCAAAAGCATATCTAATCATGAAGCCAAAAAGGAACTACTCAAAGTTCTCAGACAAAAATCCTATGGCTATTGTGTATGAGACACCTAGGCCAGATGAGAAGAAGCTGTTGGCTAGGTCAATTGCATTTTACAAAGATCCAGTAGATTCAGCACTCAAAAGAAGATTAGCCAAGATTTACAGAAATGGTAAGGAAATTTGTGTGGTGGCTGGACACCCTATGTTTGTGGAAGCTAAAAAGGAAGAGAAAGAAAAAATACGGCAAAAAAAGAAGCAAGTTGCTCTGGATGCTAAGAAGCTCAAACAAAAGAAGAAGCAAGCTGCTATCTTAGCCAAACTTCAAACTGTGAAGACCACAACTGAGATTTCTGCACAACCATCTGTAATTGCTGAACCTCAAGATCAAAAAGTGCAAGATGAACCATAACAGAAGAGAAGATTCAGATATAAGCTCCACTCCAAATGAAAATTGGACTTTAGTGATAAGGAAATGAAAGACTACATTCCCAAAAAGGCTACAACTTTACCTCAGAGATCAAAACCCTCAGTGGTATTTGAAGAATTTAAGGTAGTGGATCCAACTAGGAACATTCATAGTGAGGCCATTATTCCTAAGGATGAGCCAGTAGACTGGGATAGTTTGTCAATTCCTGAGCTAAATTTCCCTATCTTTAACAAGACAAAGAAGACAAAGACAAGAGCAAGCAAGAAAGTGAAGCATGTGACTCTCAGATCCAAGACCCTAACCAAATCTCAATCTATAGTTAACAAGGGAGATTTGTTATACATCTGTGACATCAAGGAATTCTCTGACATAAATCTCCACTTAGATGAATTGGAAGAAGTTAGAGGAACTGATGCTCACAAACATCTCCCAGAAAGGCTGGTGTTGAAATAAAAGAGAGGAAAAGAGATAATATGGCCACTTCACAGGATTCTTCTAGAAAGCCAAGTTGTTCTAATAAAGATCTACCCATCTTTTAAAAAGAACTTTGGATTCAATGTGACTGCAAGAAGATTAGTTCTAAAGAAGATTGGGGAGCTGAAGAGTAATAGAGCCAAAGATGCACTACCAAAAACTCTGTCAATTCCATTCACAGGAAAGAGAGTGCATTTGAGGCCCTATTGGCTGATGGAATTCAGGGATGAAAAGGGACTAAGAAGATTCTTCAGATTCGAGGACCAGTTGAGTATCTCTAGCAATGAGACTCTATTGGAAATGTAGGAAATGCTAAATCTCTCAGAAGCTGATGAACTTGAGTTCCACAGACAACTTCAAAATCAAATAGAAGAGAACAACATGAGGCTTGGGAAGAAATTCAGATAATCAAGAAAATAGACTTATCTGCTCAGACTAGAGGAGCATCTTGATAATGATTGTGAGCAACTTCTTTGTATACTTTGCATTGTTCAATTTTCAGTAAATATTGCAGCACTTATTAGTTTTGTCTACTATTTTCAATCTGTATTATTAGAGTGTTTTGTTATCATCAAGTTTCTCTTAATTTATGGCGACAATTCCAGTAGGCATAAATTGGGGGAGATTGTTAGGAATATGTTGTGAACTTGATGATAAATTAATCAAAACACCTTAGTAGATTTAACTTAGTGAATTTTGTAGCACTCGACGGATGATCAAATATAGTCCCGGCAGATAATTCAATATAGTCCCGACGGATGATGATTTGACATCCATCGAGTGAGTAGCTTATATAATAATAAGTATTGTAGCACATTTCTGTAAACGACTTTGTGTAGATTCTGTAGGAGTATATGAGTCATGTTGACTACTAGTAGATATGTAGAATAGGTTGATTAATTGTAAATATGAGATGTCTTGTAATTCTGCATAAGTGAAGTGGAGTCAAGTGTCAAATAGCTACCCGACGGATGATCAACAAAGCTACCTGACGAATGATCAACAAAGCTACCCGATGGATAACAAGCATGTACCCGACGGATGATCAAATTCAAATATCTGTTGACAGTGACAACAAGTCACATGCATCGAGTGTTTGCAAAAGGAATGTGGTAGCCTGTTTAGCAGGAAATTAAGAACAAAGAAGCATTACCATTTCCATGCAAGTTATGAAGATTTTCAAAGATGCAAGAATAGAGTAATGAAGCAGCATGGAGTTAGACTTGATAGGTTCTGTAACACCCCCAAATCCGGGGTCGGGGATCCGGGTTGTCACAAGTTCCATTTCCCTTAATAACACCCAATCTTAATAAACAATCAACTACTCTGTACTGTGACCCCACAATAAACACACACACCACAAGTTATAGTCTCAGAGATGAATATCAAAAAAATAACACGAGTCATTTTATTCCAAAATTATATGCCATTACACCTTAAAAGGGTTTCTGAATAAATTTACATTTCTTTGCCATTATTACAATTGATAAAGATACATAAGTCTGGTACATCAAAAGTTGAAAGCCTAGCCTATTGGTAGTTCCTACCTCAGCTACAGCGACATCAACGCCTATAGGAAACTGCGGAACGTTTCCTATCCGCTCGCGAATTGGGAGCTTGGTCCATTTCATCTTGTCTATCTGATGTTGTGTGATGAAAGAAGAAAGCAAGGGTGAGCAATAAGCCCACCAAAATAATATGTATAGTGATTAACAATATATGAGCATTCTCATAGTACTCATAAAGTCTTGGTTAAAAGAAATGAACCAAGCTGATATCTTAACGCGACCAAGTCACAAAATATTCAGTATATATATATACATATATATACTTTTCACAATCTTTGAAATCATCTGACATCTATAATGTACACAGAGTTCCAGTTTATAACTGTATAAAAATATCGTTGCAAGGTGATCTCATATATCTAACCTTGTCTCAACGTTTTTCTGAAAATCTTTGACATGCACAAGATAATCATTTACTAGATATAAGTTTAAAAGATGAAGTTACAAGATACTCCAATATACTTATATATTTTCCGAATACTACTTGAACTACCACCGTTCAGTGTATAAATAGTTCCTCCCATAGATTAAGCTACAAGATAAAACTTGTATAGAATCAATCTTTAAAATATCATCAAAATAAAATGAAGTTAAGAGATACTTCATTTGATGCAAACATCATTTTGAAAACTCGACCCTCCCAACACTCAACAATCGCCCAACCGTAGCCTTTCTATCGAAGTGCTCTGGGTAGTGTTGCAGAAATATCCAATTGGATGATGAACTCATTACGGGAGTTTGCCGCGCCAGGAAGACCACTTACGATGATCAGTCGTAATAGTGCAACCCCACCATTTTCTACATGTAGAGGAGAACCTGTCGGATTTACTTGTCAACCGAACACTGGACTCCTAAGGAATGTACCGTCTTAGCGGAACTTCCAAGCCATTTGGGCCAATATAATAAGGCTGGGCCGGCGCCACTCGACCACTTACGCCACTCCTAGTTCAGATGAAATCCATGACTCTGAAACGTAAAGCTCGTCCCCCCTTTCCCCAAGTAGAAACTTGTTGATACGGCTCCACCAAGAATTCGTATCTAGTTGGAAAGGAAAACTCACCAATATTTCCCAGGCGATGCCTGTTAATGGATTAACTTGATCCAAGAATTTTACTTCCCGAGTGTTGGGTAAGTAATCAAAAACTCTTTTATCAAAACAGCAACCTTGTTGCGAATATAAACACACCACAGAGCCGGATCCCTCAGGTTTTGAGCGAGTATTTAAATCCCCTTTGAAAGGAGGATCTTAAATATAAATATGAGTTTTTTTGGGATCCGCCCTAACCTTTAAAAATTATTTTGAAGACTCGAAAACATTTTTAAGAATGTTTGGGGTGATGCTGATTTAATAAAATAAATCAGTCCCAATATATTAGAAAATATATGAATATTATTATTTAAATAATATTCTCATAAAGAATAATCTTTATAAAAATAATTGAAGTAGAAGTTTTAAAACTTATACTTGCAATAAATATTAAATAACCAAAGATATACTTATACGAAAGTACTATCTTTATTTGAATAATCAAAAGTGAGTTTGATTATCGACACATTATTCCTTAATAAAATAAAGAATAATAATTAGTAATTAATCGGAGTCATAAATCCTCGAATGAATATTCAAAATAATATTCATTAATAAAATAAACGGAGTCATAAGCCCTCGAATGAATATTCAAAATAATATTCATTAAATAAAATAAACGAAATCATAAGCCCTCGAATGAATATTCAAAATAATATTCATTAATAAAAATAAAGTTATCGAATAAACCTTATTCGAATAATAGTCTTGAAAACTATTCATATATATATATAAATATATATATATATATACTCGGGAACATCGACTCCTGGTTTTAGAAAAATGTTCACCTTTGGGTCCCCTATACTAAGGGTATACGCAAATACCGCTTATCTCTAGCATAGGTATTATCAACTGAGTCAACAGATATATGTATCAAGATTACAAAACAGGCATGCATATATACCATATCACATGCTACAATATATCGCAAAAATTTCTAATTAACCATCATGCATCTATCACAAGATAATGCATATACATATATACATCACAACAACAGTATAACGGGTAGAAAACTTGCCTGAGTGCTCCCGGATAGACTTAAGCTTAGAGTGGGTTCGATAACCTATGAACAACAACATAAGATGGAATTAAACCCCGGTCGCTTAAGAAACTAGACTTTAATCAATTGAACCCTAACGTTCGCTTATGGTCACTCCTACGCTTAACGAATCACCTAAGTCGTTCGAGTACCCTCGGCTCCACCATTTTTAATAAATTAACCATTAAGAGTTTTAAGGCGATTCTTTCGCGAGTACCTTACCAACTGCCTAATCCACTTAACATAATTGTTTCATACCCCAATTAGTCATTTAAAGTCCTTAACCAAGGTTTCAAAGTAAGGCGAGGGGTAATGGTTCGGTCGCGAAACGCCGTTACTTAAAACGGTCGTTTCTCCTAAACCGTACGTCGGATTCAAATGAACCATATATCAAAACGAAGCTCGCAACATGAACTATCTAATCATGGCAATGGTCAAAACCTAACAGTGAGTTTTCGGGTCCTGATGTTATGAACAAAAACAGTCTAAAGTAAATCAGACATTACGACGGCTATGTTTACGCGATTACCCATTTTTTATTCTACTCCAAACCAACCACCAATCAACCACAATTCATTCATACAATCAAAATCCATCCATACCATACTAAAACAGCCCCAACAACTCAATATTACCAATTCATACTTATTTCTCAATCATGAACTAAGAGTTTACTTAAGTTCATTAACTAATAACCAAGATTTCCAACTCCAATAACATCACAAAACCAACCAATCTCTAAACACACAATAATCATGCCTCTCATCAACTAAACTACTCATAACAAGCTCTAAACATGATTACACACCCATTACACTAACCCATCATCTAAACATTAGGAAATCTAAACAACAAAACTTAAGACTAAGATCATGAAGAGTTATACCTTCCTTGAAGCTTTTAATCCATGAAAGATCCTTGGAATGCCCATGGAAGCCTTAATCTAACCTCCTACAAGCTTGATCTTTCAAAGAAATCAAGAACACAAAAATTAATTTCAAGAAAGTACTATTCATCATCTTTTTGAATGATTTATAGGAAATGCTAGGAAAGGATTTTGAAGCTAAGATTCCTAGGAAGTATGTAACTTAACTAGGAGATGCTAGAATAATTACCTTGTAAATTAGCAAGTGGAGGAGCTTGGACTTCCCTTTTCTTAAGAAAGAGGCCGAGAGCTTCAATGGAGAAAAAGAAGTCAAGTTGTGTTTTTGGTGAAATGAATGGTTGGTTGGTTGTTTTTGGTGTTTTTGTTTTGTTTTATTACTTTTTACCATGGTAACTTTTGTGTGGTTCTTAATCAACCAACAACACACCTTTCTTTGTCATGCTTATGTTACCTTGTTATGTCGTCCTCCCCCACTTGTCCTCCTCTTATTGGTTTGATGACATCATCCTCACTAACCTCTTTGATTAGCTTCTAATTACTTGGCTAATGACCGCTGATCTGTTATACGGTTCGCTTAACTTTCATTTTCGTTTATCGTCTGAGGGATCATACCCGGGATCTTATTACTTGGATTTCCTTAACCTTTATCAATACATTATATTCCTTTTATGATCCTCTCTTATAATCCTTGAATTTAAATCCCTTTTATCCTGTTACCTTATACTCAATTCTTTCGGTATCTGGTGGATTTTCGGTAAAAATCAATGTGTTCGAATTTGGATTCTGACGATCTTTACATACACTTATATCTCATATAAAGTACTAATAACATCTCAGAATAACAATAGAAGAACCCCTACATAGTGTGGTATGAAAAGTTTTCTTATTCAGCATAATCAGCAAAATCACTATTTATAAGGGTTTCAAAAAAATTCCAAAAATTGGGGTTATTACAGGTTTTGTTTTATTATCATGTCTTATTATCATGTAAACTTGGTGATATATAAACCAAGTGTAGCTAGTAGAATAAATAACTAAGCAAACACATTTTAGGAGAGAAATAGAAAAAGCTGTACTTGTCAAGAATTTCTCTGTAGTTTGTTTGTTCAACTTGTAAAGCAGCTGTGAGCCAATTTGAGCTTCACAGAGTTCTCAAATCGATATATATATATATATATATATATATATATATATATATATATATATATATATCTGGTGGATACATTCAAATCCACCAAAAAGTTTTAAAGACTTGTGTTTTTATTACCTTGTGTTTGATTTATTCAATCCTTTCATTCCGCACTTTGAAAATCAAAACACATATATATCTGTCGAGTTAAGAACTGTTTTTAAATCTTGAAAAGAAGCCAGAATTACATTCAACCCCCCTTCTGTAATTCTTGTTGTATTGTTAGGGGATAACAATTATGACTTATCGACAAGTCATTGTAGAGTTCTCTACAAGTAATAACTTACAGAGTTCTCTACAAGTATTATTTTACACTTATAGATAACTAAGAACTAAAATAATTTAATTTAATACAAAAAGCTTTTGGCAAATTTATTCTGATTTTATTTTGATTTATTCAAATAAAAATTGGAAACAATTCAGTCCATTTTGGATAAACTGGGTATTTATTTGACATCTCGATAAGCTTATTTTTAGTTCTCTCCAAGAATAAATAAAATGACTTATCGATATATTTCTCACATTTCAAAATGACTTTTAGATAGACTAATTCCAAACGTCTATTTTTGAGTTCTCGACAAGTCATCTGCTTTTACTATAACTACCCAGACATCTCGATACATATTTACTTACGCCTTCGAGAACTCTAAGTGACCTAGCTTTTTCAATCCAAAACCGATTTCTCTCTCGTTTTCAATCCTTTCTCTTTAATTATTCTTACCCACTAAACTTTATACTCATAACAATGGCAGCAAACAATATTGTACCCTTCATCCCAAAGGAGACAAACTTCCTTGCATTTTTAAATGCAAACCAAGCTCATGAAACTTTCATAAGTTATGTCAAGTTCTTGTCTGAGACTTACTTTGTGGGGGCTCTTACTGCTAATCCAGTGCTTTACTTGGATGTGTTAGGGGATTTTTGGAACACGGCAGTAACAAGGACAATTGTGCATGAGAAACAGGCTGTATCAATTGTAATAAACTGCACAATCAAGGGCCAATAGGTGGAGATCTTTGAGGATGATGTCAATATGGCATTAGAAATACCTACTGACAAGCTAGTGGAGGCTCTAACTCAGGATGAGCTGTATAAATTAATGGACTTCATCAACTATTCTGAGAAGATCAATTTGTCAAGCATGAACAAGAAGCACCTGAGGAGAGAATGGTCCTTTCTGTTTAATTCAGTGATAAGGGCTTTCACTTGCCGGAAGTCAGGGTTTGATAACATATCTAGTGTTGTCCAGAAGCTGGTCTACTTAATGGCTCACAACAAACAGATCAATGTAAGACACTACATACTGGAGGAATTGAGCACCAGGATAACAATGTCATTAGAGTCAAGAGGTAAGAAAATTTTTCTTCCTAGATTCATTATGTCTGCTTTGAACTATAAAGTGAATGACATACATTTGATAAATGGTGTAGATAGATCACAAATAGGCAATTGTAAGCAAGTGTCCAAAATCTTATTTGGATCACTTATTACTAAGAATAAGGTTCTAGTGGGTCTTAAGTTAACACCTTTCATGATTGAAAGATTTAAGACCTACCCTTATCCTATGCCTGACATGAGGCCTAATGTAGTTCTACCTAGTGCAATAATGGTTCCTGAGCCTGTGGAAGCGCAAACACAGGCACACCCACAGGAATCTACCCATGTTGATCCTAATTCTTCAAAACCATTAGCAGCTATAAAACCAACCCCTTCATCCTCTCAAAAGGGTGAAGTGAGTAAAAAGAAGAGAAAGAAGATAACCCAAACTGTTATGAATGAGAGTAGTGAGGTACAAATACAACATGCGTCACCTTTGGTCAGAAAAATAAAGAAGGCTAAGAAAACTGAGCTAACCACTCAAGCCACCTCTGTATCCTCCCAAAAGGATACATTTGTACAAATAGGGCCAAAACATATTCTAGAGACATCCTCTCAACAGGGTGTTTCTATTGAAAAGAGCATTATCCCCAATGCACCCTGTACAGAGTCTGCACAGCCAACACTTGAAAAAATTCAAGTTTATGGTAGGAGAAATAAGGATGGCATACATAGTGAGAGCACATCTATTGAAGCTCCTTCATTTACTCAGGGGGAGTTGCCAACACTCATTCATGATCAAAATTTACTTATCTCTAAAATTTCTTCTTCCTACACTGAAACACTCGAATCTAATCCTCAAGTGTTGCCCCAATCAAGTGACTTGGTTCAAGAAACCTTGCTCACCACCCAGAAACCACAATTAGTTGGTGAAAGGCTATATGCTGGGGTAGACCTTGATGACACCAACACAAACATGGGGGATTCATCAGTTTTTACTGAAGACCCCATGGAGATCACAAATGCACCTTCATGTACAAATCAGTCTTCACGAACTATTAGGTTTGAGGGTAGTACTCCTGAGGGGGAGCTATCTAAATCCTCTCCAATTCAATTGGAGGTTCTTGTTCCAGGAACAACTCCCCTCAAAACCCTTGCTGAAATTGCTTTGACAATTGAAGCTGGGAGTACAATTGCCAATGATCTTGTCATAGAGGAGGCAAAAATAGCATATTCAGATGACAGCGTGGTGCAAGACACATAAGGGTTTGAGACTAGTGCACATGACAGTAATCAAGTCAAATCCCCTCCAATTCAATTGGAGGTTCCCACTACCTGTGAGGAACAACAACTTGTCACAAACACAGAAAAATCTGTGAGTCTAACTGTGACTTCTATCACGGGTGGTTCTGACCCTCAACTTCTCAACCACACTTAATCTCCCAATGGCTCTAGGAAACTGCAAATCACCCATTGAAGATCTTAGAGTTGATCAGCTTGGAGGTCTTGCATAAATATCACCACAGCTACTCACATCCAACATGTCAAACCAGGACTACCAAGCTATCATGCTCACCTACCAGGCTGATGTTGAAGAAAATCAAGCAAAACTTATTAATAAAGCTGGTCAGGATATAAATTGTGATGCTTGGATGGATAAGGAATTCACTATTGAAATGGATATTGTGCTAGCTCAGTTCAAGGAGGAATACATCACCATTCTGGGAAGCAATGCTAGATCCCTAACTCCTCAAGAGGTGTATGATGCCATCAATAATGTCTATAAAGCTCAAATCAAGGCTTTCCACAATTATGGAAAAGCACTTCAAATCACATTGAATGGACATCAAGACAAAATTATGAGAATGGTATGGGAAAAGATGGAACAAATCATCCCCTCTCAGACTGAGATCAAAAACTAATTCAAAACCTTCTTAGAACAAATATCAAGGTATGATCTCAGTGGGATTGACAAGAGTGTCACACAACTGAAAGACTCCTTTGTAGCTTTGCACAAGGTGGTTCAAGACCACATTATAAACTCCAATAACACAAGGTGGAAGCTGGATCAAATGCAAACTGCAAGATACACTCTTTCCCCTCTGGTTATTCATGAAATTCAGAAACATGTGCAAGCTTTATTTGGACCATCAACTTCTATCACTACTTCAAGCTCATCTCCTCAAGACATCCAAGATCTTAAGGCACAGGTTACTTCTCTAGAGACCTCAAATGCCTCCCTAAATGCTCAAGTTCAGGCTTTGACTTCCCTAATAAAGAGCCAACAATCAGTTATCAAAACCCTGGTGGACTCTCACAAGCATATCCAATTGCAGAATTCTGTTGCTTTGGTGGCCATCATGGGGAAACTCAACATACCAGTGCCCTCACTACCTAAAGAAATAAGACCAGAAATTCCAACTCCCCTACTGTAACACCCCCAAATCCGGGGTCGGGGATCTGGGTTGTCACGAGTTCCATTTCCCTTAACAATACTTAATCTAAATGAACAACCAATTACTGCATACTGTGACTCGACAAAATACACACACCACAAGTTATAGTCTCAGAGATGAATACCAAAATAACACAAGTCATTTTATTCCACAATTATGAGTCATTACACCTCAAAAGGGTTTCTGAATAAATTTACATATTTTTTGCCATTAGTACAATTCATGATATACAAAAGTCTAGTACATCAAAAGTTGAAAGCCTAGCCTATTGGTAATTCCTACCTCAGCTATAGCGGCATCAACGCCTCCAGGAAACTGCGGAATGTTTTCTAACCGCTTGCGAATTGGGAGCTTGTTCCTGTTCATCTTGTCTATCTGTTGTTGTGTGATGAAAGAAGAATGCAAGGGTGAGCAACAAGCACACCGAAATAATATGTATAATAATTAACAATATATGAGCATTCTGATAGTACTCATGAAAGTCTTGGTCAAGAAGAAATAAACCAAGTTTGATATCTTAATGCGACGAAGTGGCAAAATATTCAGTATATATATACATATATACTTCTTTAAATCTATGAAATCCTCTGACATGTATAATATACATAGAGTTCCAGTTTATAACTGTATCTAACCTTGTCTCAACGTTTTTCTGAAAATCTTAGTCGTCCATAAGATAATCATTAACAAGATAAAAGTTGAAAAGATGAAGTTACAAGATACTCCAATATACTTATATCTTTTCCGAATACTACTCGAACTACCACCGTTCAAGCTATAATCAGTTTCAAAAGTTCATCACGTAGATGAGACTACAAGATAAGACTTGCATATATTCAATCTTTGAAATATCATGCAAAAGAAATGAAGTTACGAGATACTTCTTTAAGTCCCGATATATATATACACCTATATATATATATCTCATACTTTCCTTGAAAATCTCTGTTATGAAAAGTATAAACAGAGTTATAATATCCAATGAATTTGGAAAGAAGAAACTTTGGCATAAACCCGTTATCTTGCTGATCAGGCAAATATACCCATTAAGTAACCTTTTCTACTGTACATGGATGAATTCCTCGCCGGTCATCACCCTGGCCGCATTAGGACCTCACGCTAGACTGTTACCCAGCCACTCACGCGTGGATGGACTGTCGCCCAGCCTCTTACACCTTCATAGACTGTACCCCGGCCTGTCGCTTATGCCGACTCAATTAGATGGACTTACTTCCGGAACATTGGGAAAGTAATCAAATTGTTTTCTCAAAACAGCAACCTCGTTGCGAATATAAAATACATCACAGAGCCGGATCCCTTAGATTTTTGAGCGAGTATTCAAGTCCCCTTCGAAAGGGAGATCTTAAATTTGAAAACGAGTTTTGGGATCCGCTCTAACTTTTAAAATCACTTTGAAGACTCGAAAACATTTTAAAGAATGTTTAGAGTAATGATGATTTAATGAAATAAATCAGTCCCGATATATTAGAAAATATCTGAATATTATTATTTAAATAATATTCCCATAAAGGATAATATTTATAAAAATAATTGAAGTAAAAGTTTTAAAACTCATACTTGAAACGAATAATAAATAACAAGAGATATACTTATACGAAGGTATAATTTTTATTTGAATAATTGAAAATAAGTTTGATTATTATTCAAAACCATCGAATATACCTTATTCGATTAATAGTTATAGAAAACTATATAATATATACTCGGGAACCTCGCCTCCCGGTTTCAGGAAAATGTTCAACTCTGGGTCCCCTATACTAAGGGTAAACGCAAATACTGCCTATCTCTAGCATAGGTATTATGTAGTTTATAAACAATTGAATCGATAACAAGATATCAAGATTACGAAACAGGCATGCATATATATATATATAATATCAACATGCTCCAATATATCACAAGACTTTTCTAATAATAATCATGCACTTATCACAAGATAATGCATATATATATATATATACATCACAACAACAGTTATACGGGTAGAAAACTTGCCTGAGCGTTCCGGGTAGACTTAAGCTTAGAGTGGGTCCGGTAACCTATGAACAATAACATAAGCCGTAATTAGACCATGGTCGCTTAAGAAACTAGTCAAAACTCACTCATACCCTAACGGTCGCTTATACGCTTAACGATTTGTGTTATTCGCTCGCGTACCCTTGGCTCCACTAATTTTAATAAATTAATCATTACGAATCTTAAGGAAACTCCTTCACAGATACTCTACCAACTGGCCAATTAATCCTACATAATTGTTTCGTAATCCAATTAGTCTTTTAAGGGCCTTAAACAAGGTTTCAAAGTTAAGCGAGGGGTAATGGTTTGCTCGCGAAACGCCGTTACTTAAAATGGTCGTTTCTCCTAAACCGTACATCGGATCTAAGCGAACCACATACCGAAATGAAGGTTACGACACAATCTAGCTAAACATGGCAAAGTTATAGATTGGTCAGTGAGCTTTCTGTCCTGAACACTAATTATAAATAGTTGAATGAAAACGGACATTATGACGGCTATGTTTACGCGATTACCAATAATTATACTACTCCAATTCCTTACCAATTTACTAAAACCACCCAACCATCAACAATACATCAAACACAACTTAGATAAAGGAAAAGTCAGTCCCTAATCCCAACTTTTCCAACTCATTCAACCACAAACAAGACCTATGAACTATAATTAAGATTCATTAACCAAAAACCAAGATTCAATTACCAAATCACTTCCAAATCAAACCAAACTACTAATAACCATAATCCATGCTTCTCATTCAAAAAAACCAGCCATTAAACTTACTAATCAAATAAAGTAAAGGCTAGGGTTTGAAGTTTATACCTTTCTTGGTGGGTGATAAGTTGCTAGGAAGCCTTAGGGAGCCTTGATATAACCTCCTACAAGCTTGATCTTGTAAAAGAATTCAAGAACACAAAGTTGAAGTTTTGAAATCACTATTCACTCAAAACTTTAGAGAATTGATTAGCCATGAAATCCTTGAAATCAAGAGCTTAGATTCATGGTATAACTAAGTTTATAATTATGGAATCCAACCAAACCAACCTAGGAATTTATGCTTGCTTGGATGATGAACTTTGGAAATTTCTCCTTGCTTTTTTGAAGAAAAACTGTGAGCAAGAGAAGAAGAATGAAGGAGAATGCTTCTTTGATTTGTCTTGGTAATTTGTGTGGTGTTTAGCTTGGTTACTTGTCAACTTGCACAAATATCTATTAACCATTCTTACATCACCTTCCTTATGTCATCAACTTGCCACATGTCAATTCCCTAAGGCTTGATGATCTCATCTTGTGCTAATTCCTTGATTAGTGCTTAATTACTTGGCTAATGACCGCTTATCTGTTATACAGTTCGCTTAACTTTCATTTTCTTTCGTCGTTTGAGGGATCATATCTAGGATCTTATTACTTGGGTTCCCCTAAACTTGGTTCCCCTAAACCTTTCTCAATATTTTATATTCCTTTTATGATCCTCTCTTATAATCCTTGAATTTAAATCATTTTAATCATGTTACCTTATACTCAATTCTTTCGGTATCTGGTGGATTTTCGGGAAAAATCAAAGTGTCCGGATTCGAATTCTAACGACCTTTACATACACTCATCTACTTTATGGAATACTAATATGATCTTAGAATTTTCATAACAGTACTCCTATATAGCGTGGTCTGATAATTTTCCTTAATCAGCATAGTCAGCAAAAGTTACTATTCATCAGGGTTTCAAAAAATTTCAAAAATTGGGGTTATTACACCTACTCATGCCTGTCAGCAAGACTAAGGGGGAGATTGAGGCTAGGATTCAACAATCCAGGGATGCTAAAGCTAAATCTAAAGAGCCTATTCAGGTTGGTCAAAGCTCTTCAAGTGCTCAAGTTGATGTTGGAAAAGAAAGACTTCTAAAGGCTACAGAAGGACCCAATCAAGACCAGAAATTTAGTGAACTTCTTACAGTACTAAGAATGTCTCTTCAAAATAATTACATGACCTACAAGAAAGCTTCGGCCAAGAACATCAACTTCATCAGGACAGTGGTTGGGAGAATTGATAACTTCTTGGAGAAAATGATTGTTGTGAGCATTAATAATGGTGGTGTGGACAGAAGTCTTCAAGTGTCTCTTCCAAATCTTAAAACCTTAAGAGCATCTGAACTAGATGTAATGATTGACAAAGTAAATCCAGTTATTCAAGAAGACACCCAACTTCTCCATGAGCTCAAAAATGCACAGATAACAGCTTTTCCAGAAGCCTATCTATATCCACACAAAGGGGTAGTCTACATCTGTCCAACAACCAAACAATGCAAACATCTCCTTGTTCCTAAATATTGTGTCAGATCAAATATGAGGTTGATCATGACTTTGCAGTCTGATCTAAAGTACAAAAGGAGCAAGAAGCATGAGGATGAGGAGATGATATAGATCTTAGACATATATCTTGTAAATGTTGACACCATGTTGCCGAATACTCAATATAATTTAAGAAATGACAAGGATGATGATGAGCAGAAGGATGACAAACAAAAACCTTCTGGTTCAAATCAAAGTCAATCTCTAAAGCAACTGGCAGCAAGGACAAGAAGCAAGAAGAGAAAAAAGATGATGAGAAGAAGAAAGGGGATGAGAGGAGAAGGAAGAAAAAGCAAGATGAGTCAGGACCACAACCACAACCACAACCACAACCACAACAAACCCTAAAAATCCAAACAACTCAAGCTCAACCATCAAAGCCAACAAACTCATATACTGAACCTCATCCTACCTCAAAGCCTAAATTCCTATACAAACAAACTGCTAACACCCTTCTAAAAGTACCAATCACCTCTAGCCAAAAATCTCTCAAGAAAATCACAAACCTACCTTCTACAAAGCCATCACTCAAAGTCAATTACAAGTCTGTTGGGAGGAAACCTAAGAAAGCCAAGCATACTGAAAAAGTGCAAATTACTGAAAGGGCCATTTGGAACTGTTTCAAGCAAAGTGATTTTCTACCTTTAAATTGGTGCATCTCGGATGAAGATTATTTTTAACAACTAGCTGAGGAAATAGTTATAGTTTGGGTTGTAACTCTAAGAGAAGTAAGAATCTACTTTGAAGATGGGTCCTTCACTTTTCTTGGCAGCAACTTAATGGACACTCTCTCTCCCATATAAATTAAACAAGTGATAAGCTTACTAAAGGACAAGGACACTGCTACAAGAGCATGAAGATCTGTTTTAGCTGAATGGTTGATTGCAAGGAAGGAAAGAAGAGCAAGGAATAAGGCTGAATATGAGGAGAAGAAGAGGAAGTATAATGAGGATATTGAATTGTATATTAAAAGATCAGAAGAACTCAATGAAAAAGGGATGAGCAGAATTTCCAAGGATGCAAGCTTTCTAAATGTAAAAGTTGGTTCATTATCAAAGTTTAGAATTGAGATGTTAGATGGTTATCCAAAGCAAGACAGACTTAAACTGGTGAAAGCTGTAACAGGGACACCAATCATAGAGGAACTTGAAATTCTTGTATATATAAAGGACCTCATTAGAGAAGAATCAAAAGTCCCAATTTTTGTCCGATGTGTGTAAATATTTAAACTCAAAAAATCACCCGATGTACAAATGATGTATATGAGTCAATTTTTATGTATTAGTCTTATTTTCCATTGTAGCTTGGGGTTAGTCTTGTTAACACGCATGAATTTGTGATAAGAAATCTTCTCATAAATTGGGGGAGATTGTTGTGCAAGACATGCCTGTATAATAACAAGACTAAGTCAAATTGACAACCCTAAGTAAGTTGTATGATAATCTATGTTTGCATTATATATTGTAACATTTAAGTCTGTAAAAATGTAAATGTAGCAGACTGGAGTCTTTTTCTGTAAATAGTATCAAGCTTAAAAATTCTATATAGAAGAAGATCAAGAAGATCATGCCTCAAAAGAATTATGAAGAAGCTTGGAGTTGAATAAATCTATTTTGAGAAAAATGTTCTAAGTCAAGATCTCTACAAGTCATAGATTAAGTGTTATGGAGATGTCATTCAAGAACTCCAGAATGACTTATAGAGGAGTCAGGAAAGCTACTTGAGAACTCAGAGATATCGACAAGCCAAATTGAAGACATAAAGATTGGAGATATCGACAAGTCATTTCTTCACTAGAGAACTCTAGAGATATCGATAAGTCAAAATATCACTAGAGATCTCTGAGATATCGACAAGTCAAAATATCACTAGAGATCTCGGAGATATCGATAAGTCTATTTTCCACTAGAGAACTCAGAGATATAGATAAGCCAAAGTGAAGACATGAAGATGAGAGATCTCGACAAGCTAAAATCTCTTATAGAGAACTCAAAGACCTCTACAAGTCAAAACAACTATAGAGCAATGAGAGATCTCGATAAGCCAATATACTTATCGAGATGTCAAGTTCTCTATATACCAAACTGGAGATCTCGAGGTAAAACTCAAAATACAAAGTGCAGACCGGTTTAATATCCAAGATTATCAATCAACAAACAATCCAATCATTTGGATTGACAAATCTAAAAAAATCAGCTTGAAGAGTATAAGATCAAAGGCCAAGATTAATTGGAAAGATAATGTCACAGGCGTGCAATATTAGAAAAGATACACTAAGCCAGAAATAGAAAGATTTGAATATCAAAAAATAGGGTTTAGTACATATTATTGCATGCTGTGTAATATCCTGTGTTTACTGTTCTATAAAGTAAATACTGGTTTCTTTGTTTAGTTGTAACGAAAGATCTAAAATTTCTTGTAACTGTCAAGAGAGAAGATGAGTTCTTAACATAATAAGAACTCAGAAATTTGTTGCAAAGCACATACTTGATTTTAATATAAAATTAAGTGAAGTTTTTGAAAGATAGTGTGTCCCTGTGCATGTATTATTATCTCATTTAAATCATACTATCTTTACAAGTTACATTTCTACATCTGCTTTGTTCACCAAGCTTAAGAAAAACAAAAATCCATTAGCATTGTCTAAAACACATTCAACCCCCCCCCCCTTCTATTGTATTCATTACCTAACATGGCATTCTCTACCGATAACAATAATCCACATTATAATGATTTCTCTATTATATTAAATATTGTAAATGTATTTTAGAATGATAAAAACTCTGCATTCTACATTTTTATTTTTGGCATTGGATTAACTTTCGTCAATTAATATTCCCATTTTTGGTAAGAATAATATAGTTGACATCCCAGTAGTCCTTGGTCTTTCATGTCATCTAATCTGTAAATAAGTAAATATACATGTACATAGTACCGGTTTGATTCCAACTAAACTGAGCAATTTATGAAAGCAGAATTTTAAGTACTACAATATGGGAAGGATCACAGAAGTATAGCACAGCGACATGGTGATTAAAATATTTAGCAAAGTTAGTATATTACCTTATGGGCAGCTTTTAGTTTTTGATGTCCAGCTTCTCCATCAAAGTTCCAACAACTTTGAGCTCGCTGTAACATGATAAAATAAGAAAAAGCATTAAACAGAAAAGAAGTAGAACATAATAGTGAGCGCTGAAATAGAAAAGAAGAAGAATTGAACAGAAACAACACAGAGCAGAATTATTTACCATCTTACATTTTCTCATATTACAGATATTCTTCTGGTTCACCCCTGAGATCAATAAAATTTCCAGAATTGCTTAACCAGTCTTGGCTATAAATCAGGGCTTCTGTTGTTTTTGGTGAAAGTGAACTTCGATACGCGTCAATTGTTCTTCCACTTGTGCTGAAAGGTGCCTCTGAAGCAACGGACGAAATTGGCATACCTAAGACATGCTTAGCCAAGTCAAAGAGTATTGGAAGCCTTTTTGAATTTGTCTTTCACCATATTAATATGTCAAAACCTTCACTTTTTATTTCTCTTTCATCAGCCAAGTATATATCAAGCTCTGATTTTCCCATTTCCCCATGTCCACAATCTTCTACATACTTCTCAAAATCATCATCCCGTGTATTGTCCGGCTGCTTTGGTTGTGAACTAGAAGAAGAATCACCATTCCCTTTAAGGTTCTTATATTGGTCAAAAAGTTCTTGCACTGTTTTCTTTACCTTGTCACACATCATAAAACTTTTGGTAGACCCCCTCCCATGTATCTTGTCGAAGCAAAACTCTATGTAAGTCATTTTATACCTAGGACCTAACACAACCGCCACATACAACAAAAAATTTGTATTGTCCATGTTATCCCAATACTTATTGTATTTATCCTTCATCCTATTAGCCATGTCCCTCATTAACATATCATCACTTGAACACAATTTAACAATAGCCTCTTGAACCTTAACAAGCTCAACAAAAAACACATTTGAAGTGCAATACTTGGAACCCGATCATTTGAGTGTAACTTCATAAAAGATTTCTAAAACTTGAATTAAACGAATTACATTATCAAAATCAACAAAGAAATGAGCACCTTCGACAATTTTCTTTTTTTTTTGTTCGTATTATCACTCGCAACTCCAAGATTATCCTACCTTAAAATGTGCTTTATAATTAGGATCTTTGGTTATCATTCTAATAAAGGCTCTTTAATACTTCACGTAAACATCTAACATGGTATATGTTGAATTCCATCTAGTGTCTACATCGAGGCACACCGTCATATCACATTTTATTTTCTCCTTTTCAACACATATTCTAAATTTTTCAAGCCTTGAAGGTGAAGACCTAACATATCTAACAACATTTCGAACTCTAGCAATTGATTCATGTTGTTCTTCCAAACCATCTTTCACCACCAAATTCAAGACATGAGCATAATAT
Organism: Apium graveolens; assembly: GCF_009905375.1. Taxonomy (NCBI): domain Eukaryota; kingdom Viridiplantae; phylum Streptophyta; class Magnoliopsida; order Apiales; family Apiaceae; genus Apium; species Apium graveolens. Next base: position 193,324,581 of record NC_133649.1, read on the forward strand.
CATATATGTAGAAACTTGTTGTCCAAAATAGCCTCCGGTCCTTTAAGAAACTTTTTCAAATGTGAGATTGTGGTGTCATTTGAACTTGCATTATCTAGTGTGATAGTGAACATACGATCTAAACCCCATCTTGAAAATAATTCAACCAACATCTTACCAATTGCATCACCTTTATGGCTTCCAATTTGGCAAAAGTTTAGAATATTTTTGCAAATATTCCAATCTTTATTGATCCAATAAGCCGTAAGGCACATATAATTTATGTTTTGGATTAAAGTCCAAGTATCCGTAGTAAAAGATACTCTTTCGGAAACCAAAAAAAAATCAATTTTACCAACTCCTTACCATATATTTTAAACAATCTCTTGCAACCGTCTATCTACTTGGCATCTTAGATCTCGGCTCCGCTTCATTCAACAATTCTCTAAACCCCTCATGCTCCACAATCCTAAAAGGTTGATTGTCTTTAATACACATCAAGGAAACCTTCTTCCTTAGTCTCTCTTGATTAAACGTATGAGCCTTAAGTGTGTGAAATTTATCAACCTTCGACAATTTCTCAAATTATAATATTTTTTGCAAATTATCTAGATTCTTACGCAGCAGCGATTTATGACACACTAATTTCAAGTGACTCATCATAGCGGATGTACCATTTCGGAAAGAATTGCATGCAGTTATCACACCACAAAATTGACATTTAGCTTTCTCAAAACCTTTTAGACAACCTGTTACAATATCAAAGTAATCCCACGCTTGTGAACCTTTTTTCCCAATAGTATCACATTTCCCCCTGATTATCATCTTCTTTCCCTTTATCATCTACCAAGTCAATATTTATCTACATATGAACAAATATAAAGATAAATACAGAGTATGCAACACTGTAAATGACTCAATGTAATAGCTTGTTTCTTTTAATATTACACAAACAAAACTTTATAATTTGTATATCCAATAAATCAATTATTAATATTACACAAATTAAAAAAAATAGTAGCATAGGATTGCAATATCATACCACTGAAGCTGGAGGTACTATTTTCTGGTGAGGAGTTTCTTGATCAGACATAGCTTGCAACTCGCAGTAAAGCTTCAGGAAAATAACGAATTCCCGGCTAGATTACTAAGTAACTAAAAAGAACGTAGACAATATACAAGCAACCCATACTTAACAAATAAAGGAAACAACAAGCAACCCTCACTTAGAGTTTCAGTTAAGCAAATTCAGTTATACATGCTTGATAGCAATTGTAACAGGCCTGTAGATAGCAAAATTATATGCTTAGCGAGTACGATGAGCGGCTAAATGTTAGACCTAATCTGAATTCTCAGTTATGAATGGACCTAAACTATGGAGTGTGGACTGTATGTCTGGCTCTGGAGTGTGGTGGACTGTGGAATATGGACTCTGTTATATTTTAAACAGGCCTAGATAATAAAAATTACCGGCCCAAAGTTTAATTACTTAAATTAAATATTTTATATTTTTATGATATATATTTTTTATAATATATATATGTTACGACCGGTATTTCTAAAACTTATCTATATATAATTGTGTGTTTATAATTGAGACTTAAATTATGTTGAATTATAAATGTGGGTGATCTATATGTTGAGCGCCTATAAATTAAGTGTTTAATGTATTAGTTTATACAAAAATTTTGGAAGGAAAATCTTATTATTTAGTATTTTTAAATGATAATCAAAAGTATTTCATCCTATATGAAAAATCGATATTTAAAAATCTTTTAACAATTTTTTTTAATCTTATATCATTAAATTTCTAAAATCACAAGCTATTTTATGATATATATTTTGTGATTTATGGAAATGCATTTATATTTATAGAAATTGTTTTATATAGATTAGTTAATTTTTAATTTGCAATTCACTTAGTTGCCCATGCATGCATTTTTCTCCACAAGATAAGGGCAAACTTGTAAATTCCAACCCCACTAACTACTACTTCACTAGCCAAAGTTACTTTTTTATCCTTGCATGCAAATTGACACATGCTTGCTAGAGGGTTACTTTTGTCAATTCTCAATTCCACTTACATTTTAGTCAAATCAAAACCAAAAACCAAAGACAAGTTGTCATAATTCTCACCATCACATCACACTCACTCTCCCTCCTTTCCTCCTTGCTCCCTCTCTCGGCCCTCTCTCGACCCTCTCTCAGCCCTCTCTCAGCCGAAGTCCCCACCCCCCATTCACCTTCATTTTTCATTCAAACACCCACCCTCCATTAAGTAATCTCACTTCCCATATAATGTTCATTTATAATCCAAAGAGTTTATGATGAAAAATCTATGTTTTAATCTTGCATTGTAGTGTTTTGTTAAATTCAAAGTGAACACCATTGATTCTTGTGAATCTAAGGCTATTAGTCCCTAACAATACAACAGGAATTACAGAAGGGGGTTGAATGGAATTCTTGAACCTTTTTCAGAAATATAAAATGTTCTAACTTAAGATATATATGACAGTGTTTTGATTTGCAAAGTACAGAATAACAAGTTAAATATGAATTAAAACACAAAGTAATAAAAACACAAGTCTTTAAAACTTTCTGGTGGATTAGAAAGTATCCACCAGATATATATATATATATATATATCGAGAGAACTTTGTAAAGCTTGAATAGCTCACAACTGTTTACAAAATAAGAACAACTAAACTTACAGAGAAATGCTAAGAATATAGCTTACAAATGTTTCTCTAAGAATTTACTTGCTTAGTCTTCTAGTTGTTCTAATTGCTACTCTTGGTTTATATATCACCAAGATTACACAGTAATAAGACAAGATAATAAAACAAAACATATCAAGTCTAATACTATGCTACTTCATTACTCTATTTCAGCATCTTTGAATATCTTCATAATAGCATGGAAATGGCAATGCTTCTTTGTTCTCAAAAACCCAGTTGAATAGGCTTCCACATTCCTTTTGCATACACTCGACGCATGTGACTGTGTTGTCACTATCAACAGATGTTTGAATTGATTATCCGTTGGGTACATGATCTTCCGTTGGGTTACCTTGTTGATCATCCGTCGAGTAGCATTGTTGATCATCCGTCGAGTAGCTTTCTGGCACTTGACTTTATTTCATTTATGCAGAATTACAAGACATCATCTATGTACAATTAATCAACCTATTCTGCACATCTAATTAGAGTCAACATGACTTATATGCTACTACAGAATCTAAACAAAGGTGTTTGCAGAAATGTGCTACATGACTTATTGTTACATAAGCTACTCACTCGAGGGATAATAAATCATCATCAGTCGGGACAAATTTGAGTCATCTGTAGGGACTATATTCCTTATCCGTCGAGTGCTACATTTTTCACTAAGTTAAATCTACTAAGGTGTTTTGTTAATGAAATCATCAAGTTCATAACATATTCACAACAATCTACCCCAATTTATGTCTACTAGAATTGTAGCCATAAATTAAGAGAAACTTGATGATAACGTAATACCCTAAAAATACAAATTTAAATGGAAGTAGATAAAACTATAAAGTGCTTTAATTAACAAAATGTACAAAGATTTGCTCAGTCATTTTCAAGGTGCTCCTCTAGCCTGAGCAGATTAATGTATTTTCTTGAAGATCTGGATCTCTTTCCAAGCTTTCTGTTATTTTCTTCTATCTGATTTTTGGAGCTGCCTGTGGAATTCCAGTTCATCAGATTCTGAGAGATTTAGCATTTCTTGCATTTCCAAAAGAGTCTCATTGCTAGAGATGCTCAATTGGTCTTCTAATCTGAAGAATCTTCTAACTCCTTTATCATCCATGAATTCCATCAGCCAGTAGGGCCTTAGATGCACTCTACTCCCCGTGTAAGGAATAGTTAGAGTCTTTGGGAGTGCATCTTTGGCTCTAATAATCCTCAATTCTTCAATCTTCTTTAGAACAAGTCTTCTAGATGTCACATTGAATCCAAAGTTCTTCTTGAAGGATGAATAAACCTTTATTGGCACATATTGGCTTTCTTGAAGGATCCTGTGAAGTGGCCATTTATCTCTTTTCCTCCCTTGTACTTGAATACTAACCTTTCCGGTAGATTCCTGTAAGCATCAATCCCTCTAACTTCTTCCAGTTCATCTAGATAGAGGTTTAAATATGAGAATTCCTTGATGTCACAGATGTACATTATGTCTCCCTTGTTGACTTTGGTTTGGGCTTTGGTTAGGGATTTGGATCTGAGAGTTGAGGGCTTCACTTTCTTTACTACTCTGGTCTTTGTCTTCTTTGGCTTCATGAATTGAGGTAGATTGAGTTCAGGTATCGGTAGACTATCCCAGTCTATTGGCTCATCCTTTGGAATGATAGGTTCACCATGAAAGTTCTTGGATGGATCTATCTTGAATTCTCCATGTGCCACAGAGGGCATGGATGTTTGAGTTATTACAAATGTAGACTCTTTGGGAAAGTACCCTTCCATCTCCTCATCACTGAAGTCCAATTTTCTCTTGATTCTTTGCTTGTACCTTGGCTTCTTTGTCTGTGGAGGTGCATTTTGCATTTCTTGATCTTAAGATTCAACTGTTTCAGATGGTTGTGCAGAAACTTGTTGTGTAGGTTTCACAGCTTGTAGCTTGGCCAAGATAGCAGCTTGCTCCTTCTTTTGTTTGACCTTTTTAGCATCTAGAGCAGCTTGCTTCTTTTCTTGCTTCAATCTTGCCTTTTCTTTTCTCTTTGCTTCAGTAAATTGAGGGTGTCCAACCACCACACAGATTTCCTTACCATTCCTGAAAACTTTAGCAATTCTTCTTTTCAATGCTGAATTAGCTGGATCCTTATAAAATGATATAGACTTGGCCAATAGCTTCTTTTCATCAGGCTTTGGTGTCTTATACACTGTGTCCAAGGGGTTCTTTAGTGAAGATTTTGGATAGTTCACCCTTAGCTTCAAAATTAGCTTAGCCTTTGGAGATTTGATGCAGGATGGTTGTCCTCTTTTTAGATTCTTCATGCTCATTTCATTCACAGATATTTGCCTGACTTGAGAGTGATCAATGGCTGATTTTTCTGGCTTCTTTACTAACCCAAATCTCTTTTGTATATCCTCATCAATTTTCTCCCAGTTGATTGGACTCAACTGCTTCTTCTCAGCTGCTCTCAATGTGACTGCTGCTTTATTTATTAGATCAATACTGTTTATTGTTGGTGGCTTGGGGAAAGAAATTGTAGGCACAATTACTTTACCGACTTGAATGCTAAGCTGTTTCTCCAGCTGTTTCTGCCCCTCACTTGATCCTTTCTCCCCCTTTTTGTTATCATCAAGTTATGTGGGAGGGAGTTGAGCTGCCACCAATTGTTGGAGGAATGCAGTCTGAGCTTCTTGATTGTTTAGTATCTTGGCCATAGACTTGATATTCTTGCTAAAATAGCCTTTTCCTTTCTACATCATTGACACTCATTGACTCACTTGCAATGGTTTCTACCCTTATCACTCCTGTACCTGCATTTCTCTCTTGATCTCTCTTTTGTTGCATCAAGGTCTCACCTTGGCTCCCCACCCTCATACCCTCACCTTCACCATCTAAGGTGGGACTCCTCACACTCACTTTTGCCAATTCTGAAGAAATGGATTGCATTTGTTCACTCTTTTCCTCTCCTTTTTCCTGGGAGCAACCCAGACTCTCACTCATTTTACTCACTTCCCTCAATCCTAGGAGTGATTGCACTACCACTAAGTCTTATGCACTTGTGATAATTGATGAAATTTGAAGCTGTGCAGAGACACTCGACGGATAAGGGACATCCATCGGGTTAACAGTTTGACTATCCGACCGATAACTGCTGTTAAGCTTATCCGTTGGGATACAATCACTATTTGACGGATGAACAATATCCATCGAGAGAGCAGAAATAAATGAGTTTGGAGTGGAGACTATTATAGACTCTGTGCAGATTGATGAAAATTATGGCACAGATGTCTCAATAGTCTTAGAAAGAAATGGCAAGTGAGCCAACAAATCATCTAAAAGATGATGCTCACTTACTTGGATTTTTGGATTCTCCAAGAGAGTTAAAGATGGAGAATTTGGAAGTGATGTGTTTATCATGTCAACATCCAAGGATTCTGTAGGAGAGTTTGGTGTTTCAGGGGCTTCAATTGTTAGAGATTTTGGCTGTAAATCCACATTTATTGGAGCCACATCAAACTGACTTTGAGAAGGTGCAGTGACTGTGTCTTTAGCACCAGTTTGCACAGTGTGTGAGCCCAGTGTATCCCCAAGGATCTTTGGTTTCTTCTTTCTAGTATAGGTTTAGGGTGAGCTTGTGTCCCTTACCCTTTTGGACTGTGCTCTTGGTTGAGAGTTTTGTTCAATAGTCACATCCTTTTGGGAGAATGCAACTAGCAATGAGCTTATATCCTTATTAAGCACTACAGTTTGTTGGGAAACTGTAGTGTGGCTAGGCTGGGAAACACTCACCTCTCCAACCTTATCCTTAGGGCTTCTTTGATGTTCACCCTGTCCCTCACCTTTCTTACCCACCTTCACACTCCCCTCTTTTGGTTTGGTGGATTTTACAACTGGCATCTTTTGAGAGACACCAGAGGGGGCTTTCTTTGTCTTGGTTTTTGAAATTTTGGGTTTGGCAGCTTGGGTAGGCAACTGTTGGGTCAATGACACAGTTGCCATAGCTGCACTAGAATACAAAGAAGTGTGTGAGACTGGAAGAATAGAGACAGATGAACTTACCTCACTTACCTGAGGTGCCTCCATAACAGGAAAATAGAAGAGTGGCACCTCTTTGTGATGGTTTGCCCTGTTCAAATATGCAATGATTCTCCTTTCTTGAACCCAACAATCTAATTTGTTGGTTGGGTTCTCAAGCACAATATCCTCATAGAGGTGGTTAGCAATAATCATAAAAAATCTAGCATAGTAAATATTTTTACCCCTCTTATTTAGCTCCCCTAACTTGAACCCCAACTCAATTATAACAAGATCACTAAAGTTGAAAAATTTATCAGTTACAAGCATGTTAAGCATAGAGATATTAACTGAATCAAAATTACTTATTTTACCAGAAAATACCTTGGTAACTACATCACATAAATGACTCCATTCCTTCCTAAAATCCAACCTCCTAATTTCACTTAATTTAGAAGTAGAGAGTGCATAGCCCATGGAGTTAAGCATATTAACAATGTCAGTTTCTGTGTGTGGTGAAGTTACAGTATTATCAGGGATTTTGAAACATGCTTTAATAATGTCACTATTAACACAGATTTCCTTACCTTTAATAGTGAAAGTGATAGTCTTATCAGCTGAGTTGTATGTTGCAGTCGTCCACATCTCTTCAACAACTTCACAGTATATGGTGGGTTATTCCAGCATGGCATAGTTAAGTTTTCAGTTCTTCACAAAATCCATCATCTTGTGGTAGTCGCCAGACTGTTGAATCCCCTTGTTCACAAGAGCAGTGAAGTTGTTCTTCTCATAGATAAATCCAGTTTGAGACATTATCTTGACGACTGGTGCCATTGTTAGAGAGTAAAAACTTGCAGAGAGAGAGATAGTAAGTGCTTTTGAGAAAGAGAGAAGTTAGAGCAGATGATTTGAGAATGATAAAAGAAAAGAAATGAAAATGAATTATTCTTTTATACTACCTCAAAAATAACTGTCAAAAATAATAAAGTAAAATAAAGTGACCAATAAGAATTGCCCAAAATAGCCGTTTAAAAAATAAACTGTAAAAATTCCATCAATTATCCGTCGTGTTATGCTTACAAACTATAAGTATACTCGATGGATAATGTTCAGGAAATTAACGGCTAGGATTTAGACAATTCGACGGATGAGAATAAATAGATATACGTCGAGTTATAAGATATTCCATAAAAGTAATTGATTTTTGTTACGACCGGCATTTTCGTGTAATATTATTTGTGGATTTGGTATAATATTAAAGCCGAAAGTAAATATGTTCTATGATTGTACGTTTGTGTTAGTGAGAATTTCTGCATTATAAATTTTTTTTATGTGTAGTAGATGATTTTTCAAAGCAAAAGTTTATTTATTTCCTTTATTTTTGATTTATAAGGAATATTCTAAGCCTTGGAAAATTTTCTTTTAAAAGATATTTTGTTCACAAATTCTGAAAGTAATTTTATAAAATCACTAAAAATCCAAGTTATTTAATGGCATAAAATTTATAATTTTTGAACTTTTATTTTATTATATAAATAAATCTTTGAAAATTAGTTGCTTAATAATTATCAAATTACATGGTTACCCTTGCATGCAAATTCTCTTCTATTCAACCAAGGGGCAATGAAGGCATTTCCAACCCCACTCACTTTCATTCTACTAGTCACATGACCATTTTGTCCTTGCATGCAAATCTACCTAACTATGATGGAAGGTTATTCTTGTAATTTCTCTCATCCACTCACTTGTGGGCAAATAAAAACCAAGTAAACATGATAAACACTCCACTTTCACTCCACCATTTCCACACTCCTCCTCCCTCCCCCTCTCCTCTCGGCCCTCCCCCTCTCCTCTCGGTTTTTCAGCCGAAACCCTACCCCTCCCCTTTTCTTCATTCCTCATCCAAGTTCCCACCTTCCATACAAGTAAATATTACTTCCTATATCATGATCATATATAATTCAAAGAGTTTTGAGTGAAAAGTTTAAGTTTTAAGTTTGCATGTCAAAGTTTTGGTTGGAAGTCAAAGTACAATCTTGATTCTTATGGATTTAAGGTTGTTTTTTAGAGGACTACAAGGAATGGTGAAATACCAAGTCTTGAGGAAGAGACTCTTGATTTTGAATGGCCATTTCCCTCCCACTTCATTCGGCCATGACCTTGAGGGAGCCGAATGAATGGTTCTTGAGAATATTTTGTTGCCTTGTTTCATTTTTATGTGTTTTGGTGGTGATAACATAAATTTTGGATCAAAAACTTGATAAAACCCTTTGCATGCTAAGTGATCATCTAGATATATCTTATGCTAGGCTTGCATGTCGATTTCATGGTAAAATACATTTATAAAATATGTTGTTTTGGTTTGTAAGACTCGAAGTCATGCATGCATGTAGATTTCTCTTGGAATGTTGGAAGATTTTGATCATTTGAAAAGATTTTGTTAGTAAGCTTTAATTTCAGTAGGGATAAGTATTAATCTTGATTATTGCTCCTTGATATGTGGTAATAATTCGTATATATATTTTATAAGAATATATAACTTGTTATTTTCAAAAACTTGATGACTTGTAAATTGTGTAATGTGATTTCCTTTGTTTTGTCATGTTGCACCTTAGGTAAGGATGATCTCCACCAAGATTATTTTGATTGTAAGGGAGTTAGTTCAGTAGATCACCATAGTTAAGTCATGGTTTGGGTATTTGAGTTGTTGGTGGTTGAGTTTGTCAAGTAAAAACCTTGGAGAAAGGAGAGTCTTAGTTTCTGCAGAAAATCAGTTTAGTACCCTGAGGTTTAGAGTGAGTTTTGACCATGTCATTGTTGTGCACTTTGAGGCTCAAGCCACTATAATCTATAATTAGGAGTATATAAAAGGTTTTAGGTGTTGGTTGGAGGTTTGCAAGTCGTTTGGTTAGGTGCACAAGTGGAATCACAAAATCTGTCCAGCAGGGGACAGTTTTGTTGCAACTTAGAAATAGGAAGTTTTGACCATGTCATGGGTAGGCCCTCATTAGGCCCTGTTGGGCCTTAGTTAGAGGAAGTGTCAGAGAAGTTTTTCCAACCATAGTTCATAGGAATTGAGTAAGAACCATGTGCCACAAGTTAGTTCAAGTCAAGGCGTTTTCTGCCCAGAAAAACAAGGGAACCATGGACTTTAAGCTTAGGCCCAAGGAGGCCCAAGCTAGGCCCTTGAGCCACATCAATTTTGGGAGATGCCTTATGGTCAGAAAAGTCTAGTTTAAAAGTTTTGGAGGTAAAATTGTAGTTTAAGGGTGTCTAATGCACTCAAGAAACCATAGATGTCATTCTGAAATTTACTCCAGTGAGCACTTTCACTTATCACATAGTTTTAGAACACTTAGGAGTAAGACCTAGGTTGATCACTATGGTTACAAGATAGTATAAAGCCAGTAGAGTAAAAGGCCCAAGTGAGGGTCAATAGGTTTTGGATAGTTTAGTAAAGGCACATTGAGTAAGGAAGCCAAAATTTAGAGACTATGTCTAGTATAGCGACCAAGTGACTTAAGTTGTGAGTCGAGATCATCCAAGCCTAGTGTTGCATTATGGTGTATGTGATATTATTTGGTATTAAAATATGACATGTGAGTATATGTGGCTATGTGTACAATTATATTTATAAGGTGAATATAAATTGCGTGCATATAGGCCTAAGTGCCATTTGTGTTTAATTTCAGGTTGTAAATAGGTTAAGTTGGTGAGAATATATTATAATGAGGATTATTATTATTTATGTAGGATCTAGAGACGAGGGTAAACTTGCCATAAAGGTAGAGTGAAGCTTCCAGTTGCTCCTACAAGCCAGACCAGACCAGCCTTTCTTAAGGCAAGTGATTCAACCTGTCTTTCGTATTCACTACAAATAGTTCATATATATTGATGCAATTATCCTGAGTCATTTTGATATACTTGAACCAAGCGTTTCTTAAGTTTATCTTTGAATTATATAGAAATGCCATGAACCCTCAAGTAAGTATTGCAAGTAGATCAAAAGTCTTATCATGATAGTATATTAAAGTAATTGGTATGCCATGATAAAATAAAGAGTCGTTATAATACTTGATTGATCCTCTTGATTATCATGCTAATGATTCCTAAAGTATTGATATGTCACCCTGATGCTTGAACTCCTATAGAAACATTACCTTGATACCTAAAAGCCAGATATCCATCAAAGTTGTTCTTGATTGATTGATACCCCTCTTTCTTACCCTAAAGTTAGACATCCTGATATACCTTAAGCTAATGATCACTTACTTTATACCTTAACACCTCTAGTATACTTGTAACCCTTGATACTTATCTTCTTGATGTTATAATACCTATACCTTGTCTAGAATCCTTTCTTTCAGCCTAGTTCGGCTTACTCTTTTATATTATCCAATATCCTTGCTTGAACACCTTGTCAAAGTTCTTGTATATGGAAACTTTTCAATTACCCTAATAAAGTAAAGTCTAGTGGATCATGGCCCTGGCATTTTGTGACATATTTCCAGTGTTCAAATTTGATCTATAATCCCTTGATAAAAATGTTTACTATTTAAGAGATTTTATTATCAATCGGCATCAGTTTTTGAAATGATTAAAATGTGGATTTTCAATCCCAAAGTGGGATAAATGTTTTCTTGAATAGTGGATCTGGAATGAGACGCGAGTCCTTTCCACATTTATATTGTAGGCTTAAAAGTTGCCTAGGGATCCCATTAATATTTTAGAACCCAGCGAGGTTCGGGATTACTTCACGGCTGATCACGGGCTGTAATCCGTAGCGTCATAAAATTATTTTATTTAAGTTATGATTTTGAAAATGTTTTGATTCAAGCAAATGATGCCATCACCCAAAGTTTTATCTCTTGTTATTATTGGTTATGTCCTCACAATGTCATTCTTTTATATATATCTCTCGATTCTTATTTTGTATCATATAGTTTAGCACTTGTTGAGCATTTGGCTCACTCCTTGCTTTACCCTGATATTACAGCTAGCAGCTATGGTTAGGTTCAAGCAGATAGCACGTAAGACCTGTGACGCTGATGCATATGTTCGAGCTCAGGTAGAATAAGAGATAGTTTTGTGTGAGGATTCGATATTAAAATCAGATGTAATAGAAGGTAGTGTTGGGCTGTTCCAAACCCTAAACTGTAAGATCTTGGATTTGGTTATGTTTACTTTCTTTTAAATATTGTAATAGTTATATTTATTTTGTTTGTTAAGTTGGGGGTGTGACAGGTTTTGGTATCAGAGCTACGGTTTAGAGTCCCTGGACAGCCCAAATAGGTTATAGGATTTATGTATAGGCTATAGATAATATGCGAGAGAGTAGGTTAAGTAAATTTATTATTAATACTCCTCTTATTGGTTTGTCAGCAAATGGCGCATTCCTCGGCACCTTCTGGGTCGGACGACACTATTGCTTTCTCCGTGTATGCTGAGTTGAGGCACGAGTTTGATATGCTTGAGGGCAAGTACGACTGACTGATAGACCGACTGAAGAACGTGTACCCGGACAGCCAAAACTATGAAGGGAAGCCCAAGGAACAGATGAATGCGAGACTTGAGACCTTGGTTCAGTACGTCAACACTAAGCTTGAGGAGATGCCAGCGCACCGGGACCGCACCAGCCAGTATGTCATCCAGATGGTGGCAGATGAGCTCTAGAGCATTGTGAAGACGCTTCAAGAGGAGAAGACTACCAAGCCCCGTTATGATGGAGTGGAGCCTTAGTTCTTTCCATTATGTACCTTCCATGTTGTTGTAGTATCAGACTTCGTAGAATTCCTAGTTGTTTCCTTTAAATAAGCATGTTGTTCCTAGAATCAGACTTTGTCCTAATCCTATGTATTGTGACCTTTAAATTTCAAATATTATGCACTGTCGTTCCATTTGCTCTCAACTGTTATTTTACGCCTTCATATGCATCACCATATCTGCTTAATTTGAAACTTGACCTCATATGTAAATAAGAATGCCATGCGATACCCTCGAATTATTTTATCATTCATATCTGTTTTGACATAACTCTTATTTCAGGATCATGCCACCCAAAAAGAAAAACCCAACAACCACAACTACCACAGATCCAAATTTTTTTCGATTATTGGAAACTTTGCAACAGCAAACCAATGCTATAGCTCAACAACAACTAACTCTTCAACAACGAATTGAAAACCAAGATAACCGTGAACCACACCAACCACCCGAGCCACCAGTACCACCTCGACAAATTGTCACTTTCAAGGCTTTTCAGAATGTGAATCCACCTACATTTCATGATACCACTGATCCAGTAATAGCTAACACATGGATTAAGGAAATGGAAAGAGCTTTTGAGTTGGTACAGTTAGGAGACGATCAGAAGATGCCATATGCTACTTACTTCTTGAAGGGCAAAGTCATCTATTGGTGAGAATCAGTAAAAGCTATGGAAGCAACTCAGCAGGTTTCTTGGGAGAGATTTAAGAAGTTATTTCTGGAAAAGTATTACCCTAAGTACATACAGAATCAGACGGAGCTTAAATTTCTTGAGTTGAAGCAAGGGACCATGACTGTACTGGAGTATAAGAAGAAGTTCATTAAGTTGTCAAGGTTTGTGACAAAGTATACCAGTACTGAGGAAGAAAAAGCGAAGAAATTTCAGCAAAGATTGGAGCCTTGGATCAGAGATAGAGTGGCTATGTTTGAGCTTGATACTTATGCGGGAGTAGTACAGAAAGCTGCTCTGATTGAGAATAATGGGATGCAGTCAAGGAAGGAAAGGGATAACAAGAAGAGAAAGGTTCCATTTTATGGAGAAAAGTCTGAAGCCGAAAATTCACAAGATCGGAATGTAAAGAGGATTGGATTCCATAATGGCGGAAATTTTCAAAAGAAAAGGAATTTGGGAAAAAGGCAAGAATCGAAGGGGAACAACCAGGAAAGCCAAGGACAAGTTGGAGAAAACAGGTTCCAGAGACCGGAATGCAAGCACTGCGGAAGAAGGCACCCCGGAGTGTGTAATAAACTGAGCATGACATGCTATAGGTGTAACCAGAAGGGACATTTGGAAAATGAGTGCAAGATGCCGAAGCCAGGAGTTACATGCTACAAATGTGGAAAGACTGGACACATAGCTAGGGAGTGCAAGACAATCGGACCAGTCAAAGCTCTAATGAATGTGGCAAGTACCAGTGCAAGCGTGCCAGCCGAGGTATTGGCATTACCTCCACCACCTACAACAACTCCGCAAGCAACAACAAGGACATTCGATCTGAAAATGAAGGACGCTGTTCAGAACTCAGAGGTGATAGCAGGTACACTTTTACTCAATAATGTCAAAGCTAAAGTATTGATTAACTCGGGAGCAACAAGATCTTTCATATCAGAAACTTTTGTTGATAAACTACAATGTGATAAAACAATTATGAGCGAGGTAGTAAATGTGGTAATTGCGAACCAAGAGAAGATTCTTGTGAATCAATTCTGTCCGAAGTGTGAGATTGATATTTCGGGGTATAAGTTTTCAGCCGACTTGATACTCTTCAAGTTGGGAGAGTTTGATATAATTTTAGGTATGGATTGGTTAGGGAAGAATTGTTGAATTTTTAATGCAGTGGGGGCATGGAAAAACACTTTTACACATATAAAATCCAAATAAAAGCATACAGATCATGAATAAAAAATTCGAGGGATCGAATCTAACCTTTAAAATAATTTGGAGACAATGATCAGAGATCCTTAGCAGTTGCTCCTCAAGTGTGAAGCACTCCACCGGTATCCACCAAGAAAACGACGTTAAGGAGGAGGAAGGAGGTGGAGAGAATTGGGTTTTCCAAACCTTTTGAGTTTTGGGGTTCGATGTGGGTTAGAATAAAATAGGGTCTATAATAGTGTATTTATAGGCAAAATTTTCAGCTAAAATTTTCCCATAAATATTATTATTATTATCCCATTTATTATTCTTATTAATAATTAAAACACCTTTTAATTATTAATCCTTTTTCTAAACACTTTAGAAATAATTCTCTCTCTTAATTTAATTTCCAAAAATTAAATCCTTTAATTAATAATATTAAGAATTTTTCTTAATTAATTTATAATCAATTAAATCTCATTTAATCAATTATTAAAATTTCCAATTAATTATTTATTTCATAAATAAATAATTATCAGCCATTATTAATTAATTCCTCCACCATTAAATCATTCTCCTTTTATGGTATGACCCTGTAGGTTCAATATTAAGCCGGTAGTAGAAATAAATAATAATAAAACTATTTTATCATTATTTATATAAATTCTCTAATTTATTAAATACGATTAATTAATTAATCACATTTATTCTACATCGTGAAGGATACTTCTCAGCATATCGCGACTATCCGGATAATATGAATTCACTGCTTAGAATACCAAGAACCTATTCAGTGAATAGTTACCGTACAATAAACTCCTTCTACCCTACAATGTCCCAATTAAATACAAGGCATGGATCTCGTGTCAAGCCTATCTAATTTAATCACTTGCTTACCATTTACTATACATAGTTCTATGCAAATTAGAAACTCCTTTCTAATTTCATTCACTCTGGCCAGAGATTCCTGAACTAGCATAAGTGGATCAGCCTTGAACATTCGCTTCCTTCACTGGAAGGGGTAGATCCTTTATTGATCATACACTATCTTCGTGTACAAATTCCTATACCCAGAAGAGCCCTAATAATTGTCCCTGGAGACTAAGAACTAAACCAAAGCATAGTTCAGTGTACACAAGATGACTATGATGACCTCAAGTCTAAGGATACTTGTACAACTATCACTATATGAACAACTGCTGACACGTGAGTGAACTCCATCAGTTGTTCAGCTGGGCGAGTCATGTTCAGTGAACTTATTCTATAATAAGCACCTACATACTAGCTATAGTGTCACCACACAAATGTCTATGAGAACAGACATCCTTCATAATGAAGCAAGCATAGTATGTACCGATCTTTGCGGATTATTAATTACCAGTTAGTAATCCTATGACCAGGAACTATTTAAGTTTAGAGTTATCATCTTTTTAGGTCTCACTATTATGATCTCATCATAATCCATAAAAAGCTTTACTCTAAACTATGGTATATCTTATTTAAACACTTAAATAGATAAAGCCCGTAATAAAAAAAACAAGTCTTTTATTAATATCAATGAAATCAAAACAGATTACATAAAAGTTATTCCTAAATCCTCATACATGATTGGACTTAGGACATATTCCTTTCAATCTCCCATTTATACTAAAGCCAATCACTCTGGTATCTAATACCCATCTTGTCTTTATGACGATCAAAGTGACTTTCATAAAGTAGCTTTGTGAGTGGGTCTGCTATGTTGTTATGTGTGTCAACTCTAATTCAATACAATACAAGAAATGTTACCGCGCTCCCACTAACCCTTTTATAGACGCATGGTTCATCTTCGTTTTTGATAAAATCAAACTCTTTGATTGTCTCATCAAAACGTATGTTACATCTACGAGAAGCTTGCTTTAAACCACTTATGGTTCGCAGTAGCTTACACACTAGGTTTTCATTTCTCTTGGAAAGAAAACCATCTTGCTAATTGCCAGATCTCATAGTCGTAGTAAGCAGCAATCGCAAGTAAAATCCGAACTGATTTTAACAGGGCTACAGGTAAAAGGTTTTATCAAAGTCAATTCATTGCCTTTGTTTGAATCCTTTTACCACAAGCATGGCCTTATAGGTCTCCACCTGGCCATCTGCTATAATCTATCTTTTGTATCCCGTATACATAGATTTCATTCCGGATTTCATGGCACTATGCCATTTCTCTGAGTCAACACTACTCATAGCCTCATTATAGGTCACAGGGTCATCATCATCAATGATCAACAACTCATTGTCATTCTCAATGACAAGGCCATATTTCCTCTCAGGTTGGCGAGACACTCTCTTTGACCTATGAATGGGCTGTTCCATAAAAGGTTGTTCAGTCAGAACAGGTGTTTCCACTTGATCCGTAGTAGTTTGTGCTTCTTGAACTTCATCAAGTTCAATTTTGCTCCCACTGTTTCCTTCAAGGATAAACTCCTTTTCCAAGAAGGTAGCATGTCTGGATACAAACACCCGATGATCGGTGCAAAAGTAATACCCTAAATTCTCTTTAGGATATCCCACAAAACTACATTTTACGGATCGATATTCCAGCTTATCTGGGTCAACTTTCTTGACATAAGCTGGACATCCCCAAATCTTAACGTGTTTAAGACTCGGTTTCCTTTCTTTCCATATCTCATACGAAGTTTGAGGAACAGATTTTGGAAGGCACCTTATTCAGTAAATATGCTGAGGTTTCCAATGCATAACCCCATAGGAATACTGGAAGATTTGCATAGCTCATCATGGACCGAACTATGTCTAACAAAGTTTGATTTCTCCTTTCAGATACCAATCTGGAGGAGTCCACTGGGAGACTATACCATTTCCTTTGAGATAATCTAGAAACACTCCATTAAAGTATTCACCATCTCGATCTGATCGAAGAGTTATAATACTATGTTTGGTTGTTTCTCCACTTCATACTTATATTCTTTGAACTTTTCAAAGGCCTCAGACTTGTGTTTCATCAAACACATATCTGAATCCAGATCTATCATCTATGAAAGTAATGAAGTATAAAAATCCAGCCATGGCTTGCGTAGACATTGGTCCACATACATCTGTGTGTACCATTCCTAGCAAATTTGCATCCCTCTCTCCATGTCTACTAAATGGAGACTGCAGTGCCACAATGAAGTGAGATTTTCATTATCCCTTTTCTTTTATTAGTTTGTTCAATCTGAAGTAAATTATGTCACATATATACAGACCATTATTTAAAGCACCACGTCCATAAAGAATATTATCTCTAAGAATAGAACATTCATTATTCTCAATAATAAATGAAAATCCAGCCAAGTCTAACATGGGAATAATATTCCTCACAATCGAGGGAACAAAATAACACTTATTTAAAACAATAGTCTTGCCCGTAGGCATATGTAAATGAAATGATTCCACATCTTCAGCAGCAACTCTTGCTCCATTTCCTATCAGTAGAATCACCTCCTCTTCCTCAAGAGTCCTACTTCTCCTTGGTCCCTGCAACAAATTGCAGATTTGAGAACCACAGGCGGTATCTAATACCCAAGTAGAAATTTGATTTAATGACATATTCACTTCTATCATGAACATACCTGAATCAGAAGTGGTAGTCTCACTACCCTTCTTCTTCTTCAATTCTGCAAGGTAAACCTTGCAGTTCCTCTTCCAGTGCCCCACCTTGTTACAGTGAAAGCAAACAACTTTGCTCTTGGGGTCTTCAGCTTTTGGTGGAACCGGCGTTTTCTCACCTACTTTCTTCTTCTTGGAAGAGTTCCTCTTCCTTTTCTTAGGATTGGAACTTTCATCAATTAGAAGAACAGAACTCTTCTTAAGGGAAAATTCGATTCCGCAGTCTTCAACATGTTGTGGAGTTCAGGCAGGCTGACATCCAACTTATTCATGTGAAAGTTCACAACAAACTGCAAGAACGAACTCGGAAGCGATTGCAAGACCAAGTCTTGGCCCAACTCCCCATCCATGGCAAAACCAAGTTGTCCAAGACGTTCAATCAAATTGATCATCTTAAGTACATGGTCATTCACAGATGATCCCTCAGACATCCTACAACCGAACAGCTCCTTCGATATCTCATATCGAGCTGTCCTCCCCGCCACATCATACAACTCTTGTAGATGCATGAGGATAGTGTGAGCATCCATATGCTCATGTTGCTTCTGTAGCTCAATATTCATGGAAGCTAGCATGATGCATTGAGCAACATTTGCATCATCTATCCACTTACGATACACAACATGTTCATCATTATGTGCATCACTAGCAGGTTCAGTAGGCTTAGGTGAGTCAATCACGTATTCCAGCTTCTCAATCCTGAGAACAATTCTCAAGTTTCGAAGCCAGTCAGCATGATTAGGACCAGTCAATTTGTGAGCATCCAGTATGCTCCTGAGTGATAGTGCAGAAGATATAATATATATTGTAAATCTGTAAATGATAAACACATAACAACACTTAGCAAATATTTGATTTCATTTCATAACACTATATGAATCGGGTCTTTATTCATAAGTGGCTCCCACTAGTTTTCCTAATTTATTCAACCCCCTACGTGAAAAATTAAGCATTCATAATGCTAGTGGGAATGGGATCCTACATTCCATTACACAATCCCGGCTGTGGCACGAAACGCCATGTAATGTTCAATAGGCAGACAACTCTTGTCAATTACATCTAATGTTATTCCCTAATCAAACTTTAGCCTCTTGAATAATTGAGTCACGGTTGTGGCACGACAAACTCAATATTCTAAGTCAAGTCTAACCCAACATTCCGTACAATTGAATCAGTCCCCAAAGGCCCACGGCTGTGGCACGTAATAACCTTTAGATTCTTATTCAATGTACACATCTCTATGTAATAGACAAGTATTTCTTATTTCGAAATCAAAGCCCTCGGCTGTGGCACGAAACGACAATGATTCAAAAATAAGAACTACTTTCTACCATGTTGGAAGGCTATGACCGACACAAGCCCGTTGTGTCATTGGCCAATTACTACTTGATATTATTTAATTTTAGAGGGATTATATTACGTTACAATTATAATCATATTATAAAGAGATTCTTCCTTTTAAATTAAATATTTCAAATCAATAATCAATAATCAGATGATTCCCAGATCGGGTGGAGCATTGTCAAGAGGCGTCACTTAATAACCCTTTCTTACAGATAGAAATCTGTTGTTGACAGAATCATCCTTTCTCTCATATCGAAAATTCATATTCAATTACGTGTTTCATAAACACAAGAATCTCATGATTGTATTCATAATATTGTTATTAAGGTTATGAAATAATTTCACTATACTAGGTTGTCTAACAAACGCCTTATGTTCATTTAAGTTCACCTAAATCTATCATCGCATGATAAACTAAGCATATATCACATATATCAACATGAATAAACATCAAGGTAGGCATGTTATATCATCTAGCACATTAGTCTAATCATTATACATCTTTATGTATCACATGAAGCATTTAAAAGCAATTAAAAACAGTCAAAAATAGCTTTAAAACACTTCATGGAAATATAAACAGTTCAAAACTTTTATATAAACTAAAATTGATCACTCCATTAGATCCGTCTCGAAAAAATGAATCCAACGGTATATTGCACGCCTAAAACGGAGTTACAAAACTCCCAGAAAATCAATTTTAAAATCAACAGACGGGCTGTAACGCATTACAAGAACGCGTTACAATCCCTGTAACGCATTCCGGTGATGCGTTACACCCCTTTTAAGCCATTAAAGGGTGTAACGCATTCCTTGAATGCGCCACAGGTGTGTAACGCATTCCCGGAATGCGTTACACCCCTATTTTTTTTTTGTTTTTCTTTTTCTGCAGCCGCCGTACAGCTTCTCGAACAGCGTGCCTGTCAGCTTCTTTCTCCGTGCAATCAACTAAAGAACAGCAGACCACAGCAGTGCAGTACAACAGCAATACAAACATATATATATATACTATATATACATATATTTACTTATTTAATTACGAATTTTAATTACAAGAACTTCAAAAATTCATAATAAAAAATCTATATATCATAAAATTATGAAAAAAATACCCAGACGATCTACAACACTTGTAGAACCCAGATCAACATTCAAAATTATTCTGAGAAACGATTTCTCATCAGACAAAATTAATCCATGATATAACTTGTAAAAATCATAATTAATTCATACAAGCACATAAAATTCTGAAATTTTTACCACAGATCTATATGCATACAACCTATGCTCTGATACCATTGTTGGATTTTTAACGCAGCGGGGGCATGGCAAAACACTTCTACACATATAAAATCCAAATAAAAGCATACAGATCATGAATAAAAAATTCGAGGGATCGAATCTAACCTTTAAAATAATTCGGAGACAACGATCAGAGATCCTTAGCAGTTGCTCCTCAAGTGTGAAGCACTCCACCGGTATCCACCAAGAAATCGATGTTAAGGAGGAGGAAGGAGGTGGAGAGAATTGGGTTTTCCAAACCTTTTGGGGTTTGGGGTTCGATGTGGGTTAGAATAAAATAGGGTCTATAATAGTGTATTTATAGGCAAAATTTTCAGCTGAAATTTTCCCATAAATATTATTATTATTATCCCATTTATTATTCTTATTAATAATTAAAACACCTTTTAATTATTAATCCTTTTTCTAAACACTTTAGAAATAATTCTCTCTCTTGATTTAATTTCCAAAAATTAAATCCTTTAATTAATAATATTAAGAACTTTTCTTAATTAATTTATAATCAATTAAATCTCATTTAATCAATTATTAAATTTTCCAATTAATTATTTATTTCATAAATAAATAATTATCAGCCATTATTAATTAATTCCTCCACCATTAAATCATTCTTCTTTTATTGTGTGACCCTGTAGGTTCAATATTAAGCCGGTAGTAGAAATAAATAATAATAAAACTATTTTATCATTATTTATATAAATTCTCTAATTTATTAAATATGATTAATTAATTAATCACATTTATTCTACATCGTGAGGGATACTTCTCAGCATATCGCGACTATCCGGATAATATGAATTCACTGCTTAGAATACCAAGAACCTATTCAGTGAATAGTTACCGTACAATAAACTCCTTCTACCCTACAATGTCCCGATTAAATACAAGGCATGGATCTCGTGTTAAGCCTATCTAATTTAATCACTTGCTTACCATTTACTATGCGTAGTTCTTTGCAAATTAGAAACTCCTTTCTAATTTCATTCACTCTGGCCAGAGATTCCTGAACTAGCATAAGTGGATCAGCCTTGAACATTCGCTTCCTTCACTGGAAGGGGTAGATCCTTTATTGATCATACACTATCTTCGTGTACAAATTCCTATACCCAGAAGAGCCCTAATAATTGTCCCTGGAGACTAAGAACTAAACCAAAGCATAGTTCAGTGTACACAAGATGACTATGATGACCTCAAGTCTAAGGATACTTGTACAACTATTACTATGTGAACAACTGCTGACACGTGAGTGAACTCCATCAGTTGTTCAGCTGGGCGAGTCATGTTCAGTGAACTTATTCTATAATAAGCACCTACATACTAGCTATAGTGTCACCACACAAATGTCTATGAGAACAGACATCCTTCATAATGAAGCAAGCATAGTATGTACCGATCTTTGCGGATTATTAATTACCAGTTAGTAATCCTATGACCAGGAACTATTTAAGTTTAGAGTTATCATCTTTTTAGGTCTCACTATTATGATCTCATCATAATCCATAAAAAGCTTTACTCTAAACTATGGTATATCTTATTTAAACACTTAAATAGATAAAGCCCGTAATAAAAACAAAACAAGTCTTTTATTAATATCAATGAAATCAAAATAGATTACATAAAAGTTATTCCTAAATCCTCATACATGATTGGACTTAGGACATATTCCTTTCAAGAATAATGCCCAGATTAATTGTAAGACCAAGAAAGTGTATTTAAAGACGAAGAGTGGAGAGAAGGTAGTATTTAAGGGGCAGAGGCAAGAGCAATTGTTTCTTACAATCGTTCAGGCTAAGAAGCTACTTAGAAAAGGTTATGAGTTGTTCCTGGCTTATGTAGTGGATTCAGAAAAAGGCAGTCCGAGCATAGAAGATATCCCCGTAGTTAACGAGTTCCCAGATGTGTTTCCAGACGAACTACCGGGCTTACCCCCAGATCGACAAATCGAGTTTGAGATCAACCTTGCTCCAGGCACGGAACCAGTTTCAAAGGACCCATATAGAATGGCACCAGCAGAAATGAAAGAGTTGGTGAGCCAGCTACAAGAGTTGTTGGATAAGGGAGTGATACGGCCAAGTACGTCGCCATGGGGAGCACCTGTTTGTTTGTAAAGAAGAAAGATGGAAGTATGCGGCTATGTATAGATTATCGGGAGTTGAATAAGGTAACGATCAAGAACCGCTACCCGCTACCAAGAATATATGACCTATTTGATCAGCTGAAGGGAGCAAAGTGCTTTTCAAAGATTGCCTTGAGATCAGGATACCACTAATTAAAGATCAAGGAAGAAGATATTTCCAAGACAGCATTCAGAACCAGATACGGACATTATGAATTCCTAGTAATGCCGTTTGGATTGACTAATGCCCCGGCCGCATTTATGGATCTGATGAATCGGGTATTTAAAAAGTATTTGGACAAGTTCGTAGTAGTATTCATTGATGACATCCTTATTTATTCTAAGTCGGAAGAAGAACATAAGCAACACCTCTGGATAGCATTGGAGATACTTCGGCAAGAGAAGTTGTATGCCAAGTTTTCCAAATGTGAGTTTTGGTTAAAGGAAGTTCAATTCTTGGGACATGTCATTGGAAATGAAGGAGTTAAAGTAGATCCGGCAAAGATTGAGGCGATTATGAGTTGGGAGAGGCCAAAGACACCTACGGAAGTGCGAAGTTTTCTAGGATTGGCAGGGTACTATAGAAGGTTTGTCAAGGATTTTTCAAAAATCGCCACGCCATTGACCAAGTTAACCAGGAAGAAGCAGAAGTTCGAATGGAGTGCAGAATGTGAGGATAACTTTCAAGAGTTGAAACAGAGATTGGTAACAGCTCCGGTGTTAGTACTACCAGATGACCAAGGAAACTTTGTGATATTAGCGACGCTTCACATAAGGGATTGGGCTGTGTACTAATGCAACACAATAAGGTGATCGCGTATGCGTCAAGACAGTTAAAACCGCATGAGTTGAAGTACCCGACGCATGACTTGGAACTAGCCGCCATAGTGTCCGCACTTAAGATCTGGAGACATTACCTCTACGGAGAAAAGTGTGAAATCTACACAGATCACAAGAGCTTAAAGTACATTTTCACTCAGAAGGAGCTCAATATGAGGCAAAGGAGATGGTTGGAATTGATCAAGGACTACGACTGCTCGATAAATTACCATCCTGGAAAGGCGAATGTTGTGGCCGATGCTTTAAGCAGGAAGAAGAGATTAAATATGATGGCAACACCAAAGGAATTGACTGAAGAGATTAAGAAATCTGGATTAGAACTGTGTACTTATGGGGTAGTTGAAGAAGTTTGTCGTGCAATGACTTTTCAGCCAACACTAGTGGAAAGGATAAGGAAATGTCCAGGAAGAAGTAATAGAGAAAGAGAAGAATCAGCTAACTGGAGAAGAGATTGGCACTCAAAGGGATGAGCAAGGTATACTAAGGTTTTCCTCAAGAATTTGGATTCCTCATGTACCTGAATTGAAGAATAAGATCCTACAAGAAGCCCACAATTCAAGATTTTTAATCCACCCGGGAAGCACCAAGATGTATCGGGACTTAAAGCAGAACTTTTGGTGGCCAAATATGAAGCGAGACGTGGCAGAATGGGTTGCTAAGTGTTATACTTGTCAGAAAGTGAAGGCAGAATATCAACGACCAAGCGGATTAATTCAGCCCCTAAAGATTCCAGAATGGAAATGGGAAAATATTGCTATGGACTTTATAGTGGGACTAGCGTGAACGAAATTCGGACATGACGCTATATGGGTTGTAGTTGATCGCCTTACGAAGTCGACGCATTTCCTTCCAATTAATGAGAAGTCGTCATTGGACAAATTGGTTCATCTGTACGTGCGTGAAATCGTACTAAGGGATGGAGTACCCGTATTAATGGTTTCAGACAGAGATCCCCGATTTAACTCGAGATTCTGGAAGCAATTTCAAGAAAATCTTGGCATGAAGTTGAACATGAGTACGGCGTACCACCCACAGACCGATGGTCTGAGCGAAAGAACAATTCAAACAATCGAAGACATGTTGCGCAGTTGTGCAATCGATTTTGTAGGAAGTTGGAACGACCACTTGCCATTAATTGAATTCTCTTACAACAATATATATCACTCCAGTATTGGCATGCCACCATACGAAGCTTTGTGCGGACGAAAATGTAGATCACCGACAAGTTGGGATGAAGTAGGAGAAGGAAGGATTCTCGGCTCGGAATTGGTACAACAGTTGTATGACACAGTCAAGTTAATTCAGAGAAGGTACTTGCTGCTCAAGATAGACAGAGGAAGTATGTGGATCCAGCACGTAAGGATGTTCGATTCCAAGTAGGCGAAGCCATTTTGTTGAAGGTGTCACCAAGAAAAAGGTTATCTAGATTTGGCAAGAAAGGGAAGTTAGCACCTAGATATATAGGTCCTTTTGAAGTTTGGAGTCAAGTGGGGAAGGTAGCCTACGAGTTAGCCTTACCACCTCAGTATCAGCATGTGCATAATGTGTTCCATGTGTCATTGCTTAAGAAGTACAATCCTGACGCCAGCCATGTGATAGAATATGAACCTGTAGAAATTCAGGCAAACCTGTCATTTGTGAAGCAATCTGTCAAAATACTCGACTGGCAAGAAAAGAGTCTTAGAAAGAAGTCAGTAAAGTTAGTAAAAGTACTTTGGAGGAACCCCAAGGTCGAAGAATCGACTTGGGAGTTAGAGTCTGATATGCGTTCCCGGTATCCTCATCTGTTCTCTTAGATTCTGGGGACAGAATCCTTTAAGGGGGAGAGGATGTTACGACTGGCATTTTCGTGTAATATTATTTGTGGATGTGGTATAATATTAAAGTCGAAAGTAAATATGTTCTATGATTGTACGTTTGTGTTAGTGATAATTTCTGCATTATAAAATTTTTTTATGTGTAGTAGATGATTTTTCAAAGAAAAAGTTTATTTATTTCCTTTATTTTTGATTTATAAGGAATATTCTAAGCCTTGGAGAAATTTTCTTTTAAAAGATATTTTGTTCACAAATTCTCTTCTATTCAACCAAGGGGCAAGGAAGGCATTTCCAACCCCACTCACTTTCATTCTACTAGTCACATTACCATTTTATCCTTGCATGCGAATCTACCTAACTATGATGGAAGGTTATTCTTGTAATTTCTCTCATCCACTCACTTGTGGGCAAATAAAAACCAAGTAAACATGACAAACACTCCACTTTCACTCCACCATTTCCACACTCCTCCTCCCTCCCCCTCTCCTCTCAGTTTTTCAGCCGAAACCCTACCCCCTCCCCTTTTCTTCATTCCTCATCCAAGATCCCACCTTCCATACAAGTAAATATTACTTCCTATATCATGGTCATATATAATTCAAAGAGTTTTGAGTGAAAAGTTTAAGTTTTAAGTTTGCATGTCAAAGTTTTGGTTGGAACTCAAAGTACAATCTTGATTCTTATGGATTTAAGGTTGTTTTTGAGAGGACTACAAGGAATGGTGAAATGCCAAGTCTTGAGGAAGAGACTCTTAATTTTGAATGGCTATTTCCCTTCCACTTCATTCAACCATGACCTTGAGGGAGCCGAATGAATGGTTCTTGAGAATATTTTGTTGCCTTGTTTCATTTTTATGTGTTTTGGTGGTGATAACATAAATTTTGGATCAAAAACTTGATAAAACCCTTTGCATGCTAAGTGATCATCTAGATATATCTTATGCTAGGCTTGCATGTCGATTTCATGGTATAATACATTTAGAAAATATGTTGTTTTGGTTTGTAAGACTCGAAGTCATGCATGCATGTAGATTTCTCTTGGAATGTTGGAAGATTTTGATCATTTGGAAAGATTTTGTTAGTAAGCTTTAATTTCAGTAGGGATAAGGTATTAATCTTGATTAGTGCTCCTTGATATGTGGTAATAATTCGTATATATATTATAAGAATATATAACTTGTTATTTTCAAAAACTTGATGACTTGTAAATTGTGTAATGTGATTTCCTTTGTTTTGCCATGTTGCACCTTAGGTAAGGATGATCTCCACCAAGATTATTTTGAGTGTAAGGGAGTTAGTTCAGTATATCATCATAGTTAATTCATGGTTTGGGTATTTGAGTTGTTGGTGGTTGAGTTTGTCAAGTAAAAACCTTGGAGAAAGGAGAGTCTTAGTTTCTGCAGAAAATCAGTTTAGTACCCTGAGGTTTAGAGTGAGTTTTGACCATGTTATTATTGTGCACTTTGAGGCCCAAGCCACTAGAATCTAGAATTAGGAGTATATAAAAGGTTTTAGGTGTTGGTTGGAGGTTTACAAGTCGTTTGGTTAGGTGCACAAGTGGAATCACAAAATCTGTCCAGCAGGGGACAGTTTCGTTACAACTTAGAAATAGGAAGTTTTGACCATGTCATGGGTAGGCCCTCATTAGGCCCTGTTGGGCCTTATTTAGCGGAAGTGTCAGAGAAGTGTTTCCAATCATATTTCATAGGAATTGAGTAAGAACCATGTGCCACAAGTTAGTTCAAGTCAGGGCGTTTTCTGCCCAGAAAAACAGGGGAATCATGGACTTTAAGCTTAGGCCCAAGGAGGCCCAAGCTAGGTCCTTGAGCCACATCAAGTTTGGGAGATGCCTTATTGGTCAGAAAAGTCTAGTGTAAAAGTTTTGGAGGTAAACTTGTAATTTAAGGGTGTCTAATGCACTCAAGAAACCATAGATGTCATTCTGAAATTTACTCCAGTGAGCACTTTCACTTATCACATAGTTTTAGAACACTTAGGAGTAAGACCTAGGTTGATCACTATGGTTACAAGATAGTATAAATCCAGTAGAGTAAAAGGCCCAAGTGAGGGTCAATAGGTTTTGGATAGTTTAGTAAAGGCACATTGAGTAAGGAAGCCAAAATTTAGAGACTATGTCTAGTATAGCGACCAAGTGACTTAAGTTGTGAGTCGAGATCATCCAACCCTAGTGTTGCATTATGGTGTATGTGATATTATTTGGTATTAAAATATGATATGTGAGTATATGTGGCTATGTGTACAATTATATTTATAAGGTGAATATAAATTGCGTGCATATAGGCCTAAGTGCCATTTGTGTTTAATTTCAGGTTGTAAATAGGTTAAGTTGGTGAGAATATATTATAATGAGGATTATTATTATTTATGTAGGATCTCGAGACGAGGGTAAACTTGCCATAAAGGTCGAGTGAAGCTTCCAGTTGCTCCTACCAGCCAGACCAGACCAGCCTTTTTTAAGGGAAGTGATTCAACTTGTCTTTCGTATTCACTACAAATAGTTCATATATATTGATACGATTATCCTGAGTCATTTTGATATACTTGAACCAAGCGTTTCTTAAGTTTATCTTTGAATTATATAGAAATTCCATGAACCCTCAAGTACGTATTGCAAGTAGATCAAAAGTCTTATCATGATATTATATTAAAGTAATTGGTATGCCATGATAAAATAAAGAGTCGTTATAATACTTGATTGATCCTCTTGATTATCATGCTAATGATTCCTAAAGTATTGATATCTCACCCTGATGCTTGAACTCCTATAGAAACATTACCTTGATACCTAAAAGCCAGATATCCATCAAAGTTGTTCTTGATTGATTGATACCCCTCTTTCTTACCCTAAAGTTTGACATCCTGATATACCTTAAGCTAATGATCACTTACTTTATACCTTAACACCTCTAGTATACTTGTAACCCTTGATACTTATCTTCTTGATGTTATAATACCTATACCTTTTCTACAATCCTTGTTTTAAGCCTAGTTCGGCATTACTCTTTCATATTATCTAATATCCTTGCTTGAACACCTTGTCAAAGTTCTTGTATATGGAAACTTTTCAATTACCCTAATAAAGTAAAGTCTAGTGGATCATGGCCTTGGCATTTTGTGACATATTTCCAGTGTTCAAATTTGATCTATAATCCCTTGATAAAAATGTTTACTGTTTAAGAGATTTTATTATCAATCGGCATCGGTTTTTGAAATGATTAAAATATGGATTTTCAATCCCAAAGGGGGATAAATGTTTTCTTGAATAGTGGATCTGGACTGAGACGCGAGTCCTTTCCACATTTATATTGTAGGCTTAAAAGTTGTCTAGGGATCCCATTAATATTTTAGAACCCAGCGAGGTTCGGGATTACTTCGCGGCTGATCACCGGGTGTAATCTGTAGCGTCATAAAATGATTTTGTTTAAGTTATGATTTTGAAAATGTTTTGATACAAGCAAATGATGCCATCACCCAAAGTTTTATCTCTTGTTATTATTGGTTATGTCCTCACAATGTCATTCTTTTATATATATCTCTCGATTCATGTTTTGTATCATATAGTTTAGCACTTGTTGAGCATTTGGCTCACTCATTGCTTTACCCTGATATTACAGCTAGCAGCTATGGTTAGGTTCAAGCAGACAGCACGTAAGACCTGTGACGCTGATGCGTATGTTCGAGCTCAGGTAGAATAAGAGATAATTTTGTGTGAGGATTCGATATTAAAATCAGTTGTAATAGAAGGTAGTGTTGGATTGTTCCAAACCCTAAACTGTAAGATCTTGGATTTGGTTATGTTTACTTTCTTCTAAATATTGTAATAGTTATATTTATTTTATTTGTTAAGTTGGGGGTGTGACAATTTTGCTAACAAATTATATTCCGACGGATGATCAAACTCGATAGATAATGATCATCCGTCGGGATGTAAATTTTGACTTAGCCAAAATTTCATCCAACACTAAAAAATCAATTAAATTTCTGGCTGCATTACAGCTTGTAAATTATCTATAAAGATTCAAGAGTAATTTGGCATACCTAACTCACTTACCAACCTTGAAAAGGTGGATTCATCCAGTGGCTTGGTAAATATATCTGCAAGCTGCTTTTCACTTGGAACAAAATGTAGTTCCACAGTACCATTCATTACATGTTCCCTTATGAAGTGGTACTTAATGTCTATGTGCTTTGTTCTTGAATGCTGTAGTGGATTTTCAGTGATGGAAATTGCACTTGTGTTATCACAGAAAATAGGAATCCTTTCAGCTTGCAGACCATAGTCTAGCAATTGGTTTTTTATCCACAAAATCTGTGCACAGCAACTGCCAGCAGCAATATATTCAGCTTCAGCTGTAGAAGTAGAAATTGAATTTTGCTTTTTACTGAACCAGGACAAAAGCTTGTTTCCTAAAAATTGACAGGTTCCTGTTGTACTCTTTCTATCAATTCTACAACCTGCATAGTCTGCATCTGAATAACCAGTTAGATTAAAACCAAAATCTCTAGGGTACCAAATGCCAAGTTTTGGTGTTCCCTTGAGATATCTGAAAATTCTCTTAATAGCTACTAAGTGAGATTTTCTAGGATCAGCCTGAAATCTAGCACAAAGACATGTAGCAAACATTATATCTGACCTACTAGCTGTTAAGTACAGAAGTGAGCCAACCATGCCCCTATAACTTGAAATATCCACAGACCTTTCAGTAGTGTTTAATTCAAGCTTAGTTGCAGTCGCCATGGGAGTTTTTGCAGATGTGCAATCCATTAGTTCAAACTTCTTTAAAAGATCATAAATATATTTAGTTTGACTAATGAATATTCCATCACTAACTTGCTTAACTTGCAAACCAAGAAAGTAAGTTAGTTCTCCCATCATGCTCATTTCATACTTGCTTTGCATCAATTTGATAAACTTTTTACAAAGTTTTTCATCTCTAGTGAAGTGATTCTCTAAAAGAAACTTTGACAAAGTGTCATACCAGGATCTAGGTGCTTGCTTCATTCCATAAAGTGCTTTCAAAAGATAATAGACATATTCTGGAAAATTTGGATCTTTAAAACCAGGAGGCTGACTGACTTAGACTTCCTCCTCCAAATCTCTATTCAGGAAGGCACTTTTGACATCCATTTGATAGACCTTGAAATTGGCATGGGCTGCATAGGCTAAGAAAATTCTGATGGCTTCAAGTCTTGTAACAGGAGCAAAGGTTTCATCAAAATATATTCCTTCTTGTTGATAATAGCCCTTAGCAACCAATTTTGCTTTGTTCCTGACTACTATGCCATTTTCATCTATCTTGTTTCAGAATACCTATTTGGTGTCTATTGGATTCTTCCGTTTAGGCTTGGGCACCAGCTTCCATACCTTATTCCTTTCAAATTGGTTTAGCTCTTCCTGCATAGTGAAAATCCAATCAGGATCCAACAAAGCTTCTTCTACCTTCTTTGGTTCTTCCTTAGAGAGGAAGCTACTATATAGACATTCTTTTTGAGTTGCTCTCCTTGTTTGAAATCTGGAAGATACATCTGTTGTGGATATATTGTGTACTTGATGATTTCATGAACAAAACACCTTGGTAGATTTTACTTAGTGAAATTATGTTGCATCGACGGATAAGATCTATATTCCCTGTTAGATAGATATGATAATATCATGTCTAATATGATTTGTGTTTAGTTTTCAGATCTTACTTAAACAGGACAAATCAATACTTAACTGGAAATCAGCACTTATACTGAAGTCAGAACTTAAGTTGTCAGAACTTAAGTTATCAGGAGATATTTATCAGAAGATAATATCAGGACTTAAGGAGACTTTCAGATAAGGAAGGCGGCTGATTGAAAGGAAAGAGGATCAAGACAAACGCAAGAAGAGATATGTATGAAGAAGAAATTCTATGAAGAATAGAATACTTGGAAGAAAAGATATCTGATTGATATATTTTAGGAAGTAGAATTATATTCTATATTAATTAGCGATTATCTTGTAACTGTGTAGTATATAAACACAGACATAGGGTTTACACTATAAGTGTTATCATTATCGAGAATAATATTCATTGTAACCCTAGCTGCTCTCGTGATATTTTGTTCATTACTGAGAGAGGACAGTTCTACATTGTAACAGATTTTAATAAAGTTTGTTTTATGTTACGTGTGTTCTTTGAATTCGATTCGATTATGTTATACACTGTATTCAACCCCCCTTCTGTAGTGTGTGTGACCTAACAAGTGGTATCAGAGCGTATCTGTTAACACACAAACAGTTTAAGATCTAAAAACAATCATGTCTGAAGCAGAAACTCCAACCAAGCCCACCAAAACTGAAGGACCTCTAAAAACTCAAATCCATAGTCGATATGAGGCTATTAGAGTTCCCATACTGAAACCATCTGAATATCCCATATAGAAGGTGAGGATGACTATGTTTCTGGAAGCTACAGATCCAGAATATCTTGACAGAATCAATGAAGGACCTCATAAGCCAACCAAACTCGCTGTTGCAGTTGCAGGTGAAGCAGCAAAATCTGTACCAAAGGAGAAGAGTGATTACACTGCTGAAGATATCGCATCAATTGCTAAGGATGCTAAGGTACGACACTTGCTGCATAGTGCCATTGATAATGTAATGTCAAACAGGGTAATTAACTGCAAGACTGCAAAAGAGATATGGGATGCCTTGGAGACAAGATGCCAGGGAACTGATTCGATTAAGAAGAACAGGAAGACTATACTCACTCAAGAGTATGAACACTTTGACTCAAAGCCTAATGAGTCATTGATTGATTTATATGACAGATTTGTCAAACTCTTGAATGATTTATCACTAGTTGATAAGGAGTATGATCTTGAAGATTCAAACCTTAAATTCCTGTTAGCTCTTCCTGAAAGTTGGGATTTGAAGGCCACAATTATAAGAGACAGCTATAATCTTGAAGAAACAACTCTTGATGAAATTTATGGGATGCTCAAGACTCATGAACTTGAGATGGAACAAAGAAGCAAGATAAAAGGAGGAAAGTCAAGGACAGTTGCTCTTAAGGCTGAGGAAGAATCCCCCAAAGCAGCTACCTCAAGGAAAGGCAAGGGAAAAGCGCTCATCACAAAGTCTGATACTGAGTCATCAAGTTCTGATAGTGATGATGACTCAGAAACTGAAAGCTTGCCTGAGATGGATGCTGATGAAGAGATGATGAAGCTGTGTGCTCTTATGGTGAAAGGAATCACAAGGATTGCATACAGAAAATTCAGGAAGGGAAAGAAATTTTCCAGGAAAGGTGCAAGTTATGATAAAAAGAGTTTTAGAAAATCTGAAGGCAAAGGAGGGAAGTCTGACAGAGGAGATTACACAAATGTCAAATGCTATAACTGTGGTGAGAAAGGCTACATATCTCCTGATTGCAAGAAACTGAAGAGTGACAAAGGCAAGGCTCTTGTCACAAAGAAGAAAAGCTGGACAGACACTTCAGATTCTGAAAGTGAGGTGAACTATGCCTTGATGGCAAATGCTGATAGCAGTTCTGAAGCTGCTGAGTTAAAGGTACCTCAAACTACTTATTCCTTTCATACTAATGATATTAATGAGTTGAGAAGATATCTTAGAACCATGTTCATTAGTTATAGAGATCAAACTTTAACATGTGAAAGATTAACTTCTGAAAATCTTGCCTGTAAAAAGAGGAATGATTATTTAGAAAAAGAGTTAGTCATGTTCCATCAAACTCAGAAAGATAGAGATGATGTTTTCTATGTTAGGGATGAAGTACTTAAAATGAATGAATCTCTAAAAACTGAGTTAGAAAAGGAAAGAGCGATTATCAGGACTTGGACTAACTCTGGCAGAACAACTCAGAATTTGTTAAGTAGTGGAAACTGGAAAGAGGGTTTAAGTTATGGAGATGATAAGAATGATAAAAGAACTGTAGAAATTAAGCCTATAGTTGTTAAACAAAAGCCAAAGGTAAAACCTGTTAAGTTTGTAGCTGTAAAGTCTGATAATGAAAAATCAGAAGTTAAAGAGGAATTAACTTCAGACAAACTAAAACAGGAAAAGCCAACTGAAGTAAACGTAGGCTTAATGACAAAGAAACAGCTTAAGCATAAGCTGAAAGATGTTAAGAATGTAAATAAGGTAAAGTCACCTAGGAAAAATAGGAATGGAAAGGAAGGTGTAAATAAAAGCAATGATTATAAGCCTGTTCCTAATGCTCCTAGAAAAACATGTCATAACTGTGGAAGTTCAAACCATCTGGCTTCTTTTTGCAGGAAGAATAAGAACATAAACTCCTTATCTTCAAAGTCAGGAGTTAAGAGTCAGTCTGTTAGATATAGGCCACAAAATCCTTGTTTTCATTGTGGTAGTTTATGGCATTCCATTTATACTTTTAAGGAATATCATAGTTTGTACTATGATTATTATCAAATAAAAACCTTCTTTAAAGAAAGTTAGCATTGTTCCTTCTAGTGTAAGTTCTGTTACAAAGTCTGATAGTGTAAATGCTGATAAGAAAAATGTTAACATAAACTCTGATGCTAAATCCGCTGCAAATGTTAACAAACTTAATAAGGCCAAAGGATCCAAGCAAGTCTGGGTCCTTAAAACTAATCATTATTGGTCTTTGTGATTGTAGGGCAACAGGAAAAGCATCCTAGTTCTGGACAGTGGATGTTCAGGACATATGACTGGAAATAAAGCCCTGCTATCAGACTTTGTGGAGAAAGCTGGCCCAAGTGTTTCTTATGGAGATGGCAGCATTGGAAAAACACTGGGATATGGCAATATCAATCTTGGGAATGTCATCATTGAGAAAGTAGCTCTGGTCTCAAGACTTAAACACAATCTGCCGAGTGTTAGTCAAATCTATGACAGAGGTTATCATGTGGATTTCTTTGAAGAACACTGTGAAGTTGTAAGCAAATCTACAGGCAAAGTTGTTCTGGAAGGATATAGGCATGGTAACATTTATGAAGCCAGGCTTTCAACAAGTACTGATGGTTCTGCAATCTGTCTGTTAAGTAGAGCATCAATTGAAGAAAGCTGGAATTGGCACAAGAAACTCTCTCATTTAAATTTCAATAATATAAATGAACTAGTCAAGAAAGATCTTGTGAGAGGACTGCCAAAATCAGTATTTGCTCCTGATGGCCTTTTTGATTCATGTCAGAAGGAAAAACAAAGAAAATCTTCATTCAAGAGCAAGACTGAATCATCAATTCTTGAGCCTTATCACCTACTACATGTTGATCTATTTGGTCCAGTGAATGTCATGTCTATTGCAAAGAAGAAATATGCTATGGTCATAGTGGATGAGTTCACCGGATACACATGGGTGTATATTTTGCACACAAAAAGTGAAACTGCATTTATCTTGATTGATCGTGTCAAGCAACTGGATAAATTGGTCAAAGATTCAGTGAATATCATAAGAAGTGGTAATGGCACTGAGTTCAAGAATTTAATCATGGAAGAGTTCTGCAAAGACCATGGAATTAAGCAGGAATTTTCTGCTCCTGGGACTCCACAGCAAAATGGAGTTGTTGAAAGAAAGAATAGAACTCTTATTGAAGCTGCACGAACAATGCTTGATGAAGCAAAGCTACCAACCTATTTTTGGGCAGAAGCTGTGCAGACTGCTTGTTTTACTCAGAATGCAACACTCATTAACAAGCATGGAAAGACACCATATGAGATGGTGAAGAAAAAGAAGCCAAATCTGAAGTATTTTCATGTATTTGGATGTAAGTGTTTTGTTCTTAAGACTCATCCTGAATAGCTATCCAAATTTGATTTAAAAGCTGATGAAGGAATTTTTGTTGGATATCCACTTTCCATAAAAGCCTTCAGAGTCTACAATTTAAGAACAAGGGTTGTCATGGAATCTATCAATATCTCCTTTGATGACAAGAAGATTACTGGACTTGAAGATTTCAATGATCATGATCAGCTGAGATTTGAAAATGAAGACTGAAATTCTGATACTGAAAATCCTGACAGTCTAAATCCTGATACTGCAAACTCTGATGGATTAAACTCTGATGTTATTGAAATTGTGGTGACTATGCCAAAGGAAGATGCACCTGTGCAGGGGGAGCATACTGAAGATAGAATCACATCTCAAGAAGCATCAGAACCTACAACTGGCTTTTCAAGTTCTGATTCATCAAGTTCTGATGAGCCAAGTTCTGATAATTCTGGAAACTCAATTTCTGAAGGATCCAACTCAGAGAGCATAATTTCAGGGGGAGCATCAGAAAATATCGATGAAGATAGCATGGATCATGGGGGAGCATCTAGTTCTAGAGAAAACCTTCCATCTGCAAGGAAGTGGACAAAATCACATACACCTGATTTAATAATTGGAAATCTTGATGCAGGTGTCAAAACTAGAACAGCTACTTCAAATGAAGGTCTTTATAATTCTTTTCTTTCTCAGATTGAATCAAAGAAAGTGGAAGAAGCTCTTCAAGATGCTGATTGGGTGCAAGCAATGCAGGAAGAGTTAAATGAATTTGAAAGAAACAAAGTCTAGACCCTAGTGCCAAGACCAAAGAACAGATCTGTTGTTGGTACAAAGTGGGTGTTCAGAAACAAAACTGATAGTGATGGCATAATTATAAGGAATAAAGCAAGGCTGGTTGCAAAAGGATATTCTCAACATGAGGCAATTGATTATGATGAAACATTTGCACCAGTTGCTAGATTGGAAGCCATAAGGATATTTTTGGCTTATGTTGTTCACAAAAAGTTTGCAGTCTTCTAAATGGATGTGAAAAGTGCTTTTCTCAATGGAGAATTGGAAGAGGAAGTATATGTTGAACAACCTCCAGGCTTTGTAGATTCCAAATTTCCAAATCATGTCTACAGGCTTGATAAAGCACTTTATGGCCTTAAGCAAGCTCCAAGAGCATGGTATGAGACTTTAGCTCAGTTTCTTCTGGAAAGTGGATTTAACAGAGGAACTATTGACAAAACACTGTTCTACCTCAACCATGGAAATGACTTACTTTTGGTGCAGATATATGTTGATGATATCATTTTTGGTTCTACAAATGACAGACTTTGCAAGAAGTTTGCCAAACTGCTGTAGTCAAGATATCAAATGAGTATGATGGGGAACTTAGCTATTTTCTGGGCCTTTAAGTCAAGCAGAATGAAGAAGGTACTTTCATTTGTCAATCCAAGTACACCAGAAATTTGCTGAAGAAATTTGAAATACAAGATTGTTCAAGTGCATCCACTCCCATGGCCACTGCAACAAAATTGGATAAGGATACTGGTATATCAGTAGATATTACTGATTACAGAGGTATGATTGGCTCTCTACTCTATCTAACTTCTAGTAGACCTGATATCATGTATGCTACCTGTCTTTATGTAAGATTTCAAGCAAATCTAAGAGAACCTCACTTAATAGCTGTGAAAAGAATTTTCAAGTATCTTAAGGGAACAACTGATCTGGGATTGTGGTATCCTAGAGAATCAGACTTTAAGCTAATAGGTTCCTCAGATGTAGATTTTGCAGGATGCAAAATTGACAGGAAAAGCACAAGTGGAAGCTGCCAATTTCTTGGAGGCAGATTGGTTTCTTGGTTTAGCAAGAAACAAAAGTCAATTTCCACATCAACTGCAGAAGCAGAGTACATTGTTGCAGGAAGCTGTTGTGCACAGATTCTTTGGATGAAGAATCAGTTACTGGATTATGGGTTAACATATTTTAAAATCCCTATTTACTGTGATAATCAAAGTGCTATTGCTATGACAGGTAATCCAGTTCAACACTCAATGATAAAGCACATCAGCATTAGGTACCACTTCATAAGGGAACATGTGGATGAAGGTACACTGGAATTGCACTTTGTTCCAACAGATCAACAACTAGCAGATATCTTCACAAAACCACTGTGTGAAGCTACTTTCACAAGATTAGTAAATAAACTTGGAATGGTTTCAGGTTCTTTCTCTAAGTCTGCTTAGTTTATGATTCTGTTTCATCAGACTTTATGATCAGTATTTACAGATATTACTATCTTTGTGTATTATGTGCTTACTTGAAAATTGCTTAAGTACTGATTGTTGTCTGATGTGAATTTCTAAACTCTGATAGTGATATGAATATTTCTGTGACTATTCAATCCAATGAGGATAACTATGCTAGATGCTGACCTAGTAGTGTTTAATATACTAAAGATCCCATGTTTGAAGTAATTTTTTATGTGGAAATCTTTTAACACAAACAAATTTTGATATTGAGCCTAGTTAAGTTTACTTTGTCTATCTTATTACTAAGTCAAAAACTAGAATAATGCTTCTTATCTGTTAAGTTCTAATGTCAGTAAATCTAGTGAATGTACTAAGTGTTGGTAAGCCTCCCTTATCAAAAGAAAAAGAAAAAGAAATTAAAATCAGGTACTCCTTTGAGATCTAGAGTAAAAATGTGGAAGGGAAGACCCAAGTGCATTGCTGGTATTAACTAATATGCATCAGAAAAGCAAAATAAATATTTTCTTGGTGAATTTTCACACTCTATGATTACTGGAGAAATACTCTGATAATAGCATAAATTCTGACAAGCAGTCGTGGCTCACTTACAGTGAGAAGCCACTGTAAAATGGAATTTCAAAAGATGCATAAAACGAGCATAAAACAGTTGAGGTGGACTCATGCATGAACTCATTCTAAAGTAGACTTCAGAATCATGACAGATTTTAAGCAAAGTTCTTAGTTATGCCTTATTTCTAAGATGTACTGAAGTGAATCAGACTTTAATCTTTATCTGATATTTAGCTTACTACACACACATACACTCCATATGAATGATGAAAATTACTGTGGTGATAAATGTTCTTTTAGATGAACAGTTCAAGTGTCAGTTGCATAAATTCTGAGGAAAAGTTCTGATGGAAGGTCTGATGATTAAGTTCTGAAGAAACGACATCAACATTTGTGTGAAGAATTACAGAAATAGGCATTCACCTTTCGAGTTAAGGAATCATGTTCTGATGACTGTTAAGTTCTGATATAAGTCTAAGTTCTGATATTAAAATCCTGCTTCTCTACTTGACTTATTTGTGGTTAAAATCTGAAACAGTCTTATTTAAAATCAGAATATATTTGGGTGATATATTAACAGTCAACATAATTTAGGTTAGTGGTACTCGTCTATGCACAGTAATTTTTACTTGTTTCGTATATGTATTAAATCCCGTTTTAAGCTTCCAATGGTTGTTATTATTCTCATCAGTCTAGGGAGACGAGGTATAATTATTTTTACCTATAACCATTCAATTTTCCTTGCGTCTCTTAGTATTCTATTGGTTATATAAACCAACACCTCATTCCAGCCAACACATCTCTCATTTTCTCTCAAACTCACTCTTTTTACATCCTCATCAAAAACATGGTTCGTTTCAACTTGGTCATGAACTATGACACTTTTAATATAGAGTTGAGCTGTGCTAATTGGCGGCAGGAGTGGCATGTCACTGCCATTCCTGATGAAATCTGGGACTCAGTTCCCCAAGAGGTTCTCAGAACCTGTTGTTCTAGAAGCTGAGAAGGTCTCTTCTCAGAAGGATGTTGATATTGGGAGTTCCAGGCCCCTAAAAAGGCTTAGAAAGCGTAATTCTGATGATACAGCTCCTACAACCTCCTCAAAATCTAAAAGATTCAAATCATTGGCAAAAAAGCCTGAAAATTCTGGTATAGAAATGGAAGCAGCAGCTAAGGAAGGGGGTCAGGAATCTCTGATCTCACAAGACCCAGTTGAAGCTCACAATTCTCCTAGTGCTGATCCAGACCTTCATGCAACTCATCACTCTCCACTACATGAGCCAGAAACTACTCAAATTCCCACACCTCCAGTATCTCCAGTACATGCTGATAACCAGGGGCCAAGTGATAAAATTAACATCCATAACTTGGAAATGCCTCAGGTTTTGTATCTAGAAGCTCCACCAACTCAAGTCACTCCACCAACAACACCAATTCCTGATGCTGATTTTAATCCAGAATTGCCTATAACACCTTCTCTGCATCTAGATACTGAAGATCAGATTTTAGGTGAGCATCAGAATATGGCTGTTGATCAGAACATAGTTGGAGATCAGCACTTAGAGGATGATGTTGAAGCCTCCATAGCCTCTCATACTGTTCTTTTATCATAGGATGCTGAAGATGTTGACTCTGTAAGTTCTGATGCTACAAATGTTGATGATACTGGTAATGCTGCTACAAATATAGATGTTGATGCAGTTGGTCCTTCTGGACATGCACCTCTACAAGCTCCTTCAAAACTTGAGATAGTCAAAAAGTTTATTACAGGGGAAGCACTAGTACTTTGGAGTGAAACTCCTAGAGGACAGGAGTAGACTAAGGAGTGGAACACAGTTACCTTTGTTCCTTCTGAAAAGATTCTTGCTGATCACTTGGCAAAAGCTGATGAGATGCTAGTTAATGATGATTTCAAAACACAGCTAAGAGTTACTGCACTTAGTACAAGGCACCTTCAAGGTCAACAATCTGTAACTCAGGCCAAGGTGGACAAGATTCAAGAATCCTTAAATCAGCAAGATACAGTTGTCAAGTTGGACAAGAAAAGGTTTTTCCAACCTTCCTTTGACAAAATTACCAACATTGAGAAAACTCAAGAGAAGCAACAGTCTCAGATTGATGAAATTTTAAAAAATCAAGCTTCCCAGCAAAATCAACTCAATGAGATCAAATCCTCAGTGGAATTGCTTGTCTCTCTTCTTTTACTTGCAGATGCCAAAATGGGAGAGAAAGTAATTAAGTCCAAATGCAAACCTGTTAAGACACTGAAGGGAAAGGATGGTAATGACCCAGGAAACTCTGGAATGGGTGGAGGTCATGGTCAAGGTGGAGGTCTATCATCAAGTAGAACTGGAAATACAAGTCAAAGAACAAGTTCTGATACTGGGAGAAGAATAACTTCTGATACTGGTAAAAGGATAAGTTCTGATGAACTTTTGGAACTTGATGAAGAAATTTCAAGACAGTTATTTCTGAAAGAAAATCCAGGAATGGACTTTGAGAGTCTAAAGGAAGAAGAAGCTAGACTTAAGTTAAAAAAAGACATTTCCAAATCTGAAGCTTTTGTTGTTGAAAAGAAACTTCCTACGGCTAAAGGCATTGTGATAAAAGAAAAGACAAATCCTGTGGCAACCAAGGCCAAATCACAATTGCAAATAGATCCAAGGTCCAAGGGCAAGGAAAATGTTGGAGAACCTGTAAAGGTTTATGTGCCTCCTATGGATGAAGAAATATCTGATGAAGATGCTAATCTTACTCTGGTTTCAAGGAAGATTTCTCAAACAACCTCTGACATGGCTCAAGTTGTTCAGAGTCAAGATATAGTAAGTTCTGATATGACACTGAAGCAAGCAACCTCTGACATAGCTCAAGTTGGCTTGATATCAGAAGATAAGTCAAAGGAAACCTCTGACATTGCTCATGTTAAATCCTCAAAGCTACTCCTACCGGGAT
This sequence comes from Apium graveolens, assembly GCF_009905375.1. Lineage (NCBI taxonomy): Eukaryota > Viridiplantae > Streptophyta > Magnoliopsida > Apiales > Apiaceae > Apium > Apium graveolens. The sequence goes on from NC_133649.1 coordinate 193,365,475, forward strand.
TTACTAAATCCAGACAGACTCAACCTTTGAAGACTGTAGCAAGTGGTTTTGAAGCAAGAGTGGTTACTGGAAAGGAAGCAAGAGATAAATCTGGATTGGGTAGTGCTGATGAAAGAAGAGTGCAGAACACAACCAATGATCCAACTTCCTTAAGTGAACCAGGTGTTGGAGCAACTCCTGAAAGATTGAATCAGCTTGAATCTGTACAAATGGTTTACCATACCTTCTTGAAAGAACACATCTTGTTATATTTCATGACAGATGGAAGGGTTTACCCTATTAGGCAGAATGCTATATCACTGAAGTATTATGAGGAACTAGAACATGTTCTATTCCTACTTCAAGTGAAGAACAGATTAACAGATAGTGCTGCAAATTATTTGAAGACTCAAATTCAGAGACATAAGAAGCTTTATTCTGTAAAGTCTGACAGCACATACTACCTCAAGTACAGAGATCACAAGGGTGATATTGTTGATATGAAGCCTAATACTGCAAAGATCAGTACATATCTTGGTATTAAGGGACTTGAATTCAATCTAAAGTCTGACAAAGCCTATGTCATCAGACTAGATCAGGAGTTGAGAAAAGCAAAAATTAATGATCTCAGATATGCTATCTTCCAAACTAGTGAAGATACTACAGAGCTTAAAGATGCTAAAAGGAGGATGAATGAACTCAAATATGCTGAGAGATGTTTCTTAAAGAACTATCTCAGAACAACTCCTGACATTAAAGAGATCAGTAATTGAAGCCAAGTCAAGATCTACAACTACTCAAATTCTGATGTTTACAGACTAAAGTTGTTATCAGAAGTTAAAGTTGGTAAAGCTTTAAGGACTATAAGTTGTAGTTATCTAGTCAAATTCTCATGCATTTGTACTTAATGTTTTTGACATCATCAAATATCTGTTAATCTTGTATATTATTCTAATTTACAAGTTGGGGAAGATTGTTAGATATATTTGATAATGTCATCTCTAATATGATTTGTGTTTAGTTTTCAGATCTTACTTAAACAGGACAAATCAGTACTTAACTGGAAATCAACACTTATACTGAAGTCAGAACTTAAGTTGTCAAGACTTAAGTTATCAGGAGATATTTATCAGAAGATAATATCAGGACTTAAGGAGACTTTCAGATAAGGAAGGCGGCTGATTGAAAGGAAAGAAGATCAAGACAAACGCAAGAAGAGATATGCATGAAGAAGAAATTCTATGAAGAATAGAATACTTGGAAGAAAAGATATCTGATTGATATATTTTAGGAAGCAGAATTATATTCCATATAAATTAGCGATTATCTTGTAACTGTGTAGTATATAATAACAGACATAGGGTTTACACTATAAGTGTTATCATTATCGAGAATAATATTCATTATAACCCTAGCAGCTCTTGTGATATTTTATTCATCACTGAAAGAGGACAGTTCTACATTGTAACAGATTTTAATAAAGTTTGTTTTCTGTTACTTGTGTTCTTTGAATTCGATTTGATTGTGTTATACACTGTATTCAACCCCCCTTCTACAGTGTGTGTGACCTAACAGTCCAGACGGATGACTAATTATAGTCCCGACGGATGATAACTCATTATCCATCGAGTGAGTAGCTTATGTAACAATAATACTGTAGCACATTTCTGCATACACCATTGTATAGAATTTGTAAGTAGTATTTAAGTCATGTTGATTTCAACTAGATATGCAGAATAGGTTGATTAATTGTACATAGATGATGTCTTGTAATTCTGCATAAATGAAATGAAGTTAAGTGCCAGATTGCTACCCGACGGATAAACTACATTGAAGTCGACGGATGATCAACTAGACAACCCGACGGATGATCAATAACTCGACGGATGATCATGAACCCGACGGATAAAGAATTCAAATATCTGTTGACAGTGACAACACAATCACATGCGTTGAGTGGATGCAAATGGAATGTGGTAGCCTATTCAACTGGGTTTTCGAGAACAAAGAAGCATTGCCATTTCCATGCTATTATGAAGATTTCAAAGATGCTGAAATAGAGTAATGAAGTAGCATTGTAATAGACTAGATAGTTTTATTTTATTATCCTGTCTCATTACTTTGTAATCTTGGTGATATATAAACCAAGAAGTAGCAACTAAGAAACTATCGATCTAAGCAACATAGCAGAGAAACATTTGTAAGCAGAATTCTTAGCATTTCTCTGTAGTCTTAGTTGTTCAATTGTTGTAAGCAGCTGTGAGCATTTTGCACACAGGGTTCTCTCGATATATAATATATATCTCCGGTGGAATCATTCAAATCCACCAGAAATTTTTTAAAGACTCTTATTTTTAATTACTTGTGTTTTGATTCATTTAAGTTTTTATTCCGCATTCTGCTAATCAATTCACACTATATATATATATTTGAGTTATAACACTTTTATTGAAGAAAATGTTTCAAGAATTCCATTCAACCCCCTTCTGTAATTCTTGTTATATTGTTAAGGGACTAACAATTGGTATCAGAGCAAGCTCTTAACTTACAAAGAGTTTAAAGATCAAAACAATACAGCAAGATGAACAAGAAGGATGTTGGAGTCAAGATCCCTTTTCTGGATAAAGATAATTACCATCATTGGAAGGTAAAGATGCATCTTCATTTGCTTTCTCAAGATGAGGCCTATGTTGACTGCATAGAAAGAGGCCCTCATGTTCCAAGGAGAGCAGCAACAGGAAACGAGCCATCAGTCCCCAAGCCAAGGCATGAATGGTCTGATCCTGACATTGAACAAGTCAGGAAGGATAAAAAGGCCATGAACATCCTGTTTAATGGAGTTGATGAAGATATGTTTGACAACATTATCAACTGCAAAACTGCCAAGGCTGTTTGGGATACAATACAAATCATCTGTGATGGCACTGAACAAGTCATAGAAAACAAGATACAGCTCTTGATTCAGCAATATGAGCATTTTCATAATAAAGAAAGTGAGTCTCTCACTGACATTTTTAGTAGGTTTCAAAAGCTACTAAATGCTCTAAAGTTGCATGGAAGGGTCTATCAGAAAAAAGACTCCAATATGAAATTCCTTAGATCTCTTCCAAAGGAATGGAAACCAATGACAGTCTCATTAAGAAACTCACAAGATTATAAGGAGTTTACTTTGGAAAGACTGTATGGCATCCTGAAAACTTATGAGCTTGAAATAGAGTAAGATGAGAGGATGGAGAGAGGAAAGAAGAAAGGAGGATCCATTGCACTAGTTGCTGAGTTGAAAAAAGAGAAGAAAGTGAAGATGGAAGCTGTACAATCAACTTTAAGGGTCTGTGAGAATAAGGGCAAGGGGCTTGCAGTAGAAAGTGAAGATTCTTTGAGCCAAGATGACATAGAGGACATTGATGAATACCTAGCATTTCTTTCCAGGAGATTTGCCAAGCTCAAGTTCAAGAAGAACTTTGGGGCAGCCAAGCCAAATAGAAACATGGTGGATAAATCAAAATTCATATATTTCAAATGTGGCTTGGCAGGACATTTTGCCAGTGAGTGTAGGAAGTCAGATTCCAGCAAGAAAAAGTTTGAGCCTGTGGATTATAAGCAAAAATACTTTGAACTGCTCAAACAAAAGGAAAGGTCTTTCATAACACAAGAAAATGACTGGGCAGCAGATGGACTGGATGAAGATGAAGATGTCAGCTATGTCGATCTAGCCCTAATGGCCAAGTCTGATGAAACAGAGACAAGCTCTTCAAGTAATCAGGTAATTACTACAAACCTTGCATATTTATCTAAAGTTGAGTGCAATGATGCCATAAATGACATGTCTACAGAGTTATATCATTTGCGTGTTACACCTAAGTCTCTTACTAAAGAAAATGCTAAAATCAAATAAAATAATTTGTTTTTGAGTGAGAGAAATAATGTGCTTGAGTCTCAGTTCATTGATTTGGAAAAGTTAAGAATTGAGTGTAAGATTGCCAAGGAGGAATTAACTGAGTCCTTGAAGAAAGAAGAAATTTTAAAGAAGCAGCTCGAGTGTGAACAAGAGGTGATTAAGGCATGGAAAACATCCAGGGATGTCCATGCTCAAATCACCAAAGTTCAAGGAATTGAGTCTTTCTGTGATGCAGCCTGGAAAAAGAACAAAGAGAAACTAGAACCAAATTTGGTAGATGGAGTGCTGATAGATATAGACTCGACGGATGATGAGGATCATCCGTCGAATAACAAAAAGGGTTATCCGTCGAATGATGAAAATCCTCATCCGTCGGCTGTGAGCAAGCCTATCAGTAAAGCCAAACTTGTTAAGCTAAATGAGAGGTATGGGTCTGTTTCCAAGAACTTTGTTTCAGGAGAATCGAGTCAGGTTAATAAAGGGAAAAAGGCTAATGTTGGTCACATGACTGTTAAACAGTTAAGTGACAGACTTGAAAAGATTGAGGTAAAAATAGAGACTAAAAAGAAAAACAATAGGAATGGTAAAGTAGGGATTAACAAACACAAATACTACACACCTGATAAATATGCTCCTAGGAAAATCTGTGTCAAGTGTGGTAGTGTAAATCATATGTCTGTTAATTGCAAATCTGCCATGCCTACTTCCATGTTTGTGCCACCTCAATTTTCTAACATGAATGCTATGCCTCCCATGCCTATGAATGCAATGTCTACATAGAATATGAATGCACAGTTTGCTAACATGCCATTTGCACCTAATCCTTATTATGCTGCATTTAGTATGCCACAAATGCCATTTAGCATGCCATACTGGAATAACATGTTTACTAATAGCATGACATTCCCTGTTAATAATAATATGCATGATAATTATGTTGCAATGAATGGTTTTAAAGGCCAAACTCAAATGACCAAGGATAAATCTGATATCCCTAAGTCAAATGAGATAAAGCCTAAGAAACAGAAGAAGAAAGCTAACAAGGCAGGACCCCAGGAAACTTGGGTACCAAAATCAACTTGTTTTGATTTTGATGTGTACAGGGAAACAGAAAGAATCTTTGGTACTTGGATAGTGGTTGTTCAAGACACATGACTGGTGATTCTACCCTGCTCACAGAGTTCAAGGAGAGAGCTGGCCCAAGTATTACTTTTGGAGATGACAGCAAGGGTTATACTGTGGGATAGGGCTTGATTTCAAAGGACAATGTCATCATTGAGGAGGTTGCCTTAGTAGATGGTCTAAAACACAACTTGTTGAGTATCATCCAGCTTTGTGATAAAGGCAACTTAGTAACCTTCAACTCAGAAGCATGTGTTGTGACTAACAAAAGAAGCAACAAAGTGGTTCTCACTGGTGTGAGAAAAGGAAATGTGTACCTAGCTGATTTCAACTCATCTAATGCAGAATCTGTTACTTGTCTTCTCAGTAAAGCAAGTCAAGATGAAAGTTGGCTATGGCACAAGAAGCTATCCCATTTAAACTTCAAGACAATGAATGAGCTAGTAAAGAAAGAACTGGTTAGAGGCATTCCTCTAGTGGAGTTTTTTAAGGATGGACTGTGTGATGCCTGCCAAAAAGGGAAGCAGATTAAAGCATCATTCAGGAAGAAACTTGATTCAACAATTGAAGAGCCTTTGCAACTGCTTCATATGGATTTGTTTGGACCAGTCAATGTGTTGTCCATCTCAAGGAAAAGATTTTGCCTAGTAATTGTAGATGATTTCTCAAAGTTCTCTTGGACATATTTCCTAAAGTCTAAAGATGAGGCTAGTGAAATCATCATTAATCACATAAGGCAAGTCAATAATCATCCTGATTTCAAGGTTAGAAGAATCAGGAGTGACAATGGAACTGAGTTCAAGAATTCTGTCATGAGAGTATTATGTGAGGAAAATGGGATTATGCATGAATTTTTAGCAGCAAGAACTCCATAACAGAATGGAGTAGTGGAAAGGAAGAACAGATCACTTATTGAAGCTGCAAGGACAATGCTTGAAGAATCTAAACTGCCAACCTATTTCTGGGAGAACTAACTTACTTTCTTGGTTTACAAGTTAAGCAAGTTAGTGATGGAATATTCATTAGTCAAACTAAATACATTTTTGATCTCTTAAAGAAGTTTGATCTAGTGGCTTGCATATCTGCAAAAACTCTCATGGCCACTGCAACTAAGCTTGAATTAAATACTACTGAAAAGTCTGTGGATATTTCAAGTTATAGAGGCATGGTTGGCTCACTTTTGTACTTAACAGCTAGTAGGCCAGATATAATGTTTGCTACATGTTTATGTGCTAGATTTCAGGCTAATCCTAGAGAATCTCACTTAATAGCTATTAAGAGAATTTTCAGATATCTCAAGGGAACACCAAAACTTGGCATTTGGTACCCTAGAGATTCTGGTTTTGATCTAACTGGTTATTCAGATGCAGATTATGCAGGTTGTAGAATTGATAGAAAAAGTACAACATGAACCTGTCAATTTCTAGGAAACAAGCTTGTGTTCTGGTTCAGTAAAAAGCAAAATTCAGTTTCCACTTTTACAGCTGAAGCTGGATATATTGCTGCTGGTAGTTGCTGTGCACAAATATTATGGATGAAAAATCAATTGCTAGACTATGGTTTGCAAGTTGAGAGGATTCCTATTTTCTGTGATAACACAAGTGCAATTGCCATCACTGAAAATCCAGTACAACATTCAAGGACAAAGCACATAGATATCAAGTACCACTTCATAAGGGAACATGTAATGAATGGTACTGTGGAGCTACATTTTGTTCCAAGTGAGAAGCAACTTGCAGATATCTTTACCAAGCCACTGGATGAATCCACCTTTTCAAGGTTGGTAAGTGAGTTAGGTATGCTTAATTACTCTTAAATCTATATGAGTTAATTTGTAAGTTGAAATGCAGCCAGAAATTTAATTGATTTTTCAGTCTTGGATGAAATATTGGCTAAGTCAAAATTTACATCTCGACGAATGATCTTTATCCATCGAATTTGATCATCCGTCGGTATATTATTTGCTAATAAAAATTAATTATTTTTCTGGAATATTTTATGTCTCGACGGATAACAGTTTATCCTCATCCGTCGAATTGTCTTAATCTAAGCCGTTAATTCCCTGTACATTATCCATCGAGTATACTTACAGTTTGTAAGCATAACACGGTGGATAATGGGTGGAATTTTTATAGTTTATTTTTAAACGGCTATTTTAGGCAATTTCTATTGGTTACTTTATTTTACTTTATTATTTTTAACAGTTATTTTTGAGATAGTATAAAAGCTTATTTCATTTCAATTGCTTTTTTTTATCATTCTCAATTCAACGGCTCTAATTTAATTCTCTCTCAAAGCACTTACTCTCTTTCTCTTCAAGCTCTTATTCTCTAACAATGGCACATGTTGTAAAGATTATGTCTCAAACTGGGTTCATTTATGAGAAGAACAATTTCACTGCACTGGTTAACAAGGGTATTCAGCAATCTGGTGACTATCACAAGATAATGGACTTTATGAAGAATTGCAAGCTCAACTATGCCATGCTGGAATCACCCACAATCTTCTGTGAAGTTATTGAGGAGATGTGGACCACTGCTACCTACAACTCTACAGATAAGACCATCACACTGACCATTAAAGGTAAAGAATTATGTATCAATAGTGATGTGATAAAAGTATGTTTCAAAATTCCTGATGATAATGTGACCTCACCACATATTGACACTGATATAATCAATATGCTTAATTCCATGAACTATGCACTTCCTACTTCTAAATTGAGTGACATTAGGAGAATGGGTCTTAGGAAAGAATGGAGTTTCATGTGGGATGTAGTTACAAAGGTTTTCTCAGGAAAGATCAGTAACTTTGATTCAGTGAATATTTCCATGCTTAACATGTTCTACATGCTAGTTACAGATAAGTATTTTAATTTTAGTGACCCTGTCTTGTTTGAGTTAGGCTTTAAACTTGGAGAGTTAAATAAAAGAGGTAAGAATGTGTATTGTGCTAGATTTCTTATGATGTTAGCTAACCACCTTTGTGAAGAGATTGTGCTTGAGAACCCTAACAACAAACTAGATTGTTGAATTCAAGAGAGAAGGCTCATTGCAGATTTGAACAGGGCCAATCATCACAAGAATGTGCCAATGTTCTACTTTCCTGTAATGCAACCACCTCAGGTAAGTGAGGTAAGTTCACCCATCCTTACAACTATTCCAACCTCTACAATTTCTTTGAGTTCAAGTGTGGCTGTGGCAACTATGTCAATGACCAAACAGTTGCCTACCCAAGCTACCAAACCTACAATTATTTTAAAATCCAAATCAAAGAAAGCCCCCTCTGGTATCTACCAAAAGATGCCAGTTGAAAAATCTACTAAAACCAAATAGGGGAGTGTGAAGGAGGGTAAATTAGGTGAGGGAAGGGGTGAACATAAAAGAAACCCCAAGAATAAGGTTGAAGAGTTGAGTGAATCCCAGCCTAGCCACACTACAGTTTCCCAACAAACTGCAGTGCTTAAAAAGGACAAAAGCTCATTTCTAGTTGCATCCTCCCAAAAGGATATAGCTATTGAATAAAGCTCTCAACCAAGAGCACAGGCTAAGAGGGTTGGGGACACAAGCTCACCCCAAACTTATGCCAAAAAGAAGAAATCAAAAACCATTGGGGATGCACAGGGTACACACACTGTACAAACTGGTGCGAAAGACACAGTCACTGCACCTTCACAAATTCAGTTTGATGTGGCTAAATGTGGAGTCACAGCCAAAATCTCTAGTTATAGAAGCACCACAAACACCAAACTCACCAACAAATTCTCTGGATGTGGACATGATAAACACATCAAATCCTGATTCCCCCTCTTTAACTCTGTTGAGGAAGCCAAAATCTAGTGCAAGTGAGCATCATCTTCTAGATGATTTGTTGGCTCACTTGCCAATCCTTTCAGGAACTATTGTATCATCTGTGCCCCAAATATCCTCAATCAGCACAGAGTCAACAATAGTTTCTATTCCCAGCTCATTCATTTTTACTCTCTCGACGGATATTGCTCATCCGTCGAGTAGTGATTGTATCCCGACGGATAAGCTTGATAGCAGTTATCCACCGGATAGCAAAACTACTCACTCGATGGATATCACTCATTTGTCGAGTATCTCTGCACAGCTTCAAACTTCATTTCTCTCAAGTGCAGAAGATTTAGTGGTTGTACAGTCACTCTTAGGATTGAGAGAGAAGAGTGTTTTGAGTGAGAGTCTGGTTTGCTCCTAGAAAAAGGAGAGGAAATGAGTGAAACTCTGCAGTCCATTTCTTCAGGATTGGCAAAAGAGAGTGAGAGGAGTCCCACCTTAGTAGGTGAAGGTGAGGGTGTGAGGGTGGGGAGCCAAGGTGAGACCCTGATGCAACAAAAGAGAGAAAATGAGAGAAATGCAGGTACTGAAGCTATAAGGATGGACGTCATTGCTAGTGAGTTAATGAATGTCCAGGATGCAGACGGGGAAGGACTATCTCAGCATCCTAAAGCTGTTATAGATTCTACTTCCCTTTATGCTGAGGCATTTACTCACCCTGTTCCAGCTTATCAACTTCTAGCTGAACAGGGCAATGACAATGCAGAAAGGATGTTGAATTTGGTACATACCACACAGTCCATGATGAGAGCTAAGGATGCCATCACAACTTTACCTTCTACAGCTGGTGATGTGGACTATGAGACTGGTGGTTCAGCTGATTTCTTTGGTGATGGGAATGGAGATAGTGAAGATAAAGCAATGGACATAGGGAGAGAAGTAGGCTCAAGTTCAAGATCAGGTATGCCATCATGGGCTTTCTCCAAGCACTGTGATGAGCATTACTTCAAGACAACCCTGACACAGTTAATCAATTAGACAAATACTGCTCTTCAAACCACTACCAATGCAAGCACCAAGAAGCTCCTTCAGGCACATCTAGCCTCCCTGCAACTTTAACAAATCCAGGGCTTTCAGCATGCCAGGGATGTAAGCACCATAAAGGGTGATATTGAGGAGATGAAGAAGGCCCTTTCAGACAGGATACATTCTAAACTTCCAGAGGCTACAATGCTTGACATCAAGAGGAAATTAAGGAAAAATTCTGATCTGTCAACCAAGATAGATGCCTTGGACACAAGAATGTCAGTCATTGAAGCATCTTTAACTGCCATTCATCTTCATCAAGCCCAACGGACAGATCTACTTCAAAAACTGGTGGCTGCTTAAACCCCCTCCTCTACTCAACTTGATGATAACAAAAAGAGGGAGAAAGGATCAAGTGAGGGGGAGAGGCTTTAAATTCAAATCAGTAAAGTAATTATGCCTTCAATTACTATCTCAAAGCCATCAGTTACAGATAGTATAGATCTGATCAATGCAGCAGCAGCCAACATAAGAGCAGCTGATAAGGAAAAGTTGAGTTTAGTCAACTGGGAGAAGATTGATGAGGAAATACAGAAAAAGTTTAAACTTGTCAAGGAGCCAGTTAAGTCAGCCATCCATCACTCTCAAGTCAAGCAAATTAGTGTGAATGAGATGAGCATGAACTATCTGGAAAGAGGACAACCTTCCTGCATCAAATCTCCAAAGGCTGAAACAATTCTGAAACCAAGGGTAAACTACTCAAAATCATCATTCAAGAACCCTTTGGATACTGTGTATGAGACACTCAAGTCTGATGAAAAGAAGCTTCTGTCAAGATCAATTGTTTTCTACAAAGATCCAGCTGATTCAGCCTCAAAAAGAAGAATTGCCAAAATTTTCAGGAATGGGAAAGAAATTTGTGTGGTGGCTGGACATCCTCCATTTGCTCAAGCAAAGAGAGAAGAAAAAGGCTAGATTGAAGCAGTAAAAGAAGCAAGCTGCTCTGGATGCTAAAAAGACTAAACAGAAGAAAGAGCAAATTGCTATCTTAGCCAAGCTACATGCTGTAAATTCATCACAACATATTCCTGTTCAGCCATCTGAAATTACTGAATCAAAGAAGCAAGTTGAACAACATAAGAAATCTCTAAGAATCAAGGAATTGGCTAAAAGAACTAAAAGGAAACTAGATATTGTTGACAAGGAATTGGAAGTTCAATTTCCTAAGGAATCCACACTATCTACAACTCAAGCATCAAAGCCCTCTATGGTATTTGAAGATATCAGGGTGGTGGATCCCTACAGGAATATTCATGGTGAACCTATTGTGCCCAAGGATGAGCCAATAGAATGGGAGAACATACCAATTCCTGACTTCAATCTACCAATCCTCAGCAAGCCAAGGAGAACAAAGTCAAGAGTAGTCAAGAAAGTGAAGCTGTCACCTCTCAAATCCAAATCTGTAGTCAAAGCTCAGCCCAAATTCAATAGGGGAGATTACATGTACTTGTGTGACATCAAAGAATTTTTTGATCTAAACCTCTATCTAGATGAACTAGATGAAGTGAGAGGAATTGATGCATACAGAAACCTACATGAAAGGTTAGTGTTCAAGTACAAAGGAGGAAAGGAGATTCAGTGGCCACTTCATAGGATCCTTCAAGAAAGCCAAGCTGTACTGATTAAAGTTTATTCATCCTTCAAGAAGAATTTTGGGTTCAACATTACTGCAAGAAGATTGGTACTGAAGAAGATTGAAGAGCTAAGGAGTGTTAGAGCTAAAGATGCACTTCCAAATACTCTAATTATCCCTTACACAGGGAGACGAGTGCATCTAAGGCCCTACTGATTGATGGAGTTCATGGATGACAAAGGTGTGAGAAGATTTTTCAGATTAGAAGACCAATTGAGCATCTCCAGTAATGAGACTCTTTTGGAAATGCAAGGAAAGCTAAATCTCTCAGAATCTGATGAACTGGAATTCCACAGGAAGCTCCAAAATCATATTGAAGAAAACAACACAAAGCTTGGAAAGAGATCCAGACCTTCAAGGAACTAGATAAATCTGCTCAGGCTAGAGGAACATCTTGAAAATGACTGTGAACAAAACTTTGTACATTTTGTTATTTGAAGCACTTTTCAGTAATATCTACTTTCTTTTAAAGTTGTATTTTTAGAATGTTTTGTTATCATCAAGTATCTCTTAATTTATGGCTACAATTCCAGTAGACATAAATCGGGGGAGATTGTTGTGTATATGTTGTGTACTTGATGATTTCATGAACAAAATACCTTGGTAGATTTTACTTAGTGAAATTATGTAGCACTCGACGGATAAGATTTATAGTCCCGACGGATGACTCATTATAGTCCCGATGCATGATGACTTATCATCCATCGAGTGAGTAGCTTATGTAACAATAAGTTTGTAGCACATTCCTGCATACACCATTGTATAGATTCTGTAAGTAGTATTCAAGTCATGTTGACTTTAACTAGATATACATAATAGGTTAATTAATTGTACATAGATGATGTCTTGAAATTCTGTATAAATGAAATGAAGTCAAGTGCCAGATTGCTACCCGACGGATAAACTACAATGAAGTCGTCGGATGATCAACTAGACAACCCGACGGATGATCAATAACTCGACGGATGATCATGAACTCGACGGATAAAGAATTCAAATGTCTGTTGACAGTGACAACACAGTCACATGCGTCGAGTGGATGCAAATGGAATTTGGTAGCCTATTCAACTGGGTTTTCGAGAACAAAGAAGCATTGCCATTTCCATGCTATTATGAAAATATTCAAAGATGCTGGAATAGAGTAATGAAGTAGCATTGTAATAGACTAGATAGTTTTTGTTTTATTATCCTGTCTCATTACTTTGTAATCTTGGTGATATATAAACCAAGAAGTAGCAACTAAGAAAATATCGATCTAAGCAACAAAGCAGAGAAACATTTGTAAGCAGAATTCTTAGCATTTCTCTGTAGTCTTAGTTGTTCAATTGTTGTAAGCAGCTGTGAGCATTTTGCACACAGGGTTCTCTCGATATATAATATATATCTCTGGTGGAATCATTCAAATCCACCAGAAATTTTTTAAAGACTCTTGTTTTTATTTACTTGTGATTTGATTTATTTAAGTAACTATTCCGCATTGTGCTAATCAATTCACACTTACATATATATTCGAGTTAGAACATTTTTATTTCAAGAAAAAGTTTCAAGAATTCCATTCAACCCCCCTTCTGTAATTCTTGTCATATTGTTAAGGGACTAACAAACCCCTTATTATTAAACTTGTGATGTTGACACTCTACTTTTACGGGAGCCTGATGTGTATACACTCTACTCTTCCAGTAGTAAGCGTGGTGACGTACTAGTTGGATGGAAAGCCTTTAAAATAATTCCACTCTTCCGAGAGTTAGCAAGGTGACTTCCTTGGCGCTGAAAAGCCTCGAAAATAATCCTACTCTTCCGAGTCTAGTCTTCCGAAAGTAAGCGAGGTGACGGCCATGACCCAAGGCATCTTTGCCTTGGAGTAAATTTTTTAAAAATTTATTTCTAACTTTTCAACTTCATTGTTAATTTGAACCATCAGTATTACTATATTAATTTAAGACCAATCCTTTGATTTTAGTCTTAATTACGCATACTTAGGACAGTCTCCGTAAATTCAGTTGTTGTCTCCTTGAATTCAGCTCTAACGGGGCATTTATTTGCTCTTTGTGTGCTTTTAGTACTTTCAATGAGTAGTTCTAGTCATTTGTATGTATTTAACCTGTAAACAACCTGCAAACGCGAGTCAGTCTGATTATGATTTGCTATAGTAAGTGCCCTTTTTCTATAAAAGAAGAGGAGAAACATTCATTTTCATTCATTTCTGAACTTCTCAATTTCTCAAATTCTCTATAGCTTTAGCTCCTTCAAGTTTTTCAAGCACTTCTTGAAGATGTCTGAGGGGAATAATGTCACTTCCATCTCTGCGTCACGCCAAGGTGAGGTCCCAATGAGGTATGATACTTCATTCGTCTATTAGAAAAACCTTATACAACTGCTACAAGCATGACAAACACGTTCCAAGATTTAGCGAAAGAATTTCCGGCTAGTGTTCATCTTGATGCTTTTAGGCATGTAAGTGAACTCATGAAAAGTAAGTTTAGACAGATCAAACAACTGTATAACTTTCTCAAGAGGTCAAAGTTCGTATGGCTCGTGACAATGATCGAACTTGTAACTGGGATCCAAAATGATTGTGTGTGTTCAAGAGTACCATCACTACAGGGATAAGATTTTCGGTTCATTCATTTATTGGAAGGTTACTAGAAGAGATTGGAGCTCATCCCTGCCAGCTCTACCAAACGCCTGGGCTCTTATCATAGTTTTTATAATAAGGTTCCATCAGCTGGGCATCCTATTGAGCACCACTATCTTTAGAAACATTTTCATGCTCAAGAACTCTCTATTATTGATAGTTGGCTGGGTTCAAATCAACCACAGACCCGGGGTTGACAATATTATTAACTCCCTTTCTCTTCCCAATTTCTATCACATGTGGAATAAGAAATTCTTTATTCATGAATTAGAATACAATGATTGGGTAGACCTCTTCAGGATTAGCTTTTGCAATATCATGGATCACCGCGACCATATTCTTAAGCTTGATATTAACGAGTGTTACGATGGGGATGCTCTTATTCCCTGAATCGGGGCTTTGGATCATCGTGATCTACCAGGGGCATCAAGTCACTTAGAGCAGCCTTTGGGCTCGCAAGCCTTTGTCTTGGTATTGGACCTTCCAGGTCTCTGATAGGAGGAAAATCTCTTGGTCTCGTTGTCGGAGGGAGCCTCGACGCGTGATGCATCTCCATAATATGCTTCAGCCTTTGGATCTCGGCTTCATGAGCCTTAATCCTCTATTCGATATCTTGGGGAATCGTCCCGTGGGGACTTCGAGGCTAATGATGAACTCTTGGTTTAGGCTCCTTGTTAGCACGTCTCCTCCTAGGAGTGCTTTCCTCATCCAAAGAATCTGAATCTCTTTTATCGCAAGGTCCAGAAAAGTCTCGTCCTTCAGGGATGGGGGCCAAGCCACAGATATATTAGGGCATCCGCCCTAGTGTTTCCCCTTGGCGTGAGAGGCCACTTCCTCCAACCTCAGGATACAAGGGCATCCCATAAGGAGGATTAGTGGTCCTTGGGATCACGATAGTAGAAAACTCATATCCAACGGGTCGAGAATTCAATGACGCCTGCATCTATCGAAGTTGGGGATTCATCCCTAAAAGAGGATCTTGGGTTTTGGGATTCTCCCGTTGAATCTGAGCGTTAGTTGTCATCACAGAACTCATCCTCCAATAGGGGCATAGGTCGATTGTGGACGGATCTCCATCGTGGATGAGAGTGTGTGCGATAAAATTGGATAGTCAGTTCTATCGTTACTTTTGCTCCGGGTGCTTACCATGGCTGATGTTGTCTTCCCAAAAACGGCGTCAAATATTGTGGAATAAAAACTAGAGTCTTGTTTGTATTTATTTATTTATTATTATTTTTTTCTTTTTACCATAGGGAACCCGCATCCGCTACCCTTCGGGTGCGCACTGGGTAAACCCCACGAGTTCACACGTGAACCAAGGTAAACCGCATTTAAGCGACAGACTCTGACTCAGGAGGCATAATCATAAATTCTCCTCCCGCGGGATTCGAACCTGTAACCAAGAGAATAATTATCCCCTCTTTAACCAACTGAGCCAACCCTTGTGAGCAGGTCTTATTTGTATTTAATACTAAGCTTGTTGAGTTTCGAGTTTCAATACTTTCAAGACTAATAGTCCTCGCAAGATGCCTACGTATCATTTGTGATGTAGAGAATCAAGCTAAAAATATAAAGCCCTCTATATATATGTTGAGTCTAGGGTTAGACTTAGGTTGAGAGACTTGGTGGAGAAGTCTCAGACTTAGATGGTAAGTAGGACTTTTTTAGACGGTGTATTCTAGATCCTTCGATGTTGGTGCCCGTTCCCATTTCCATCTTGGACATTGCTTTTGGTGTTGTAGTAGACCTCGCTTTTCGTTCTACGCATTTTTGTTCAATCTAAGAAGGTTGTGAATTTTAGTTTGCAGATAATATATCTATATTCTAAGAAATTAATTTAGTATTAATTTTTAATAAAATTGTTATAGAAAAAAATTTGGTATATGATCATCTCGGGTTAAATACGGGTCAACTGAAATTGAATTAGGGAAGAAAAGATGAGTAATTAGGTTTTAGGCTGCACAGAATAAGGAGAGGACGTGCCCTCTACACATAGGATGCGTCTATAATTAAGTAGACCGTGATTTGGGTTATTTTGGGATAAAAGATTTACATGTTGAAAGATAAGGAGAAAATCTCAAAGGGTTGAGGACGCGCCCAGGGTGCAGGATGCGCCTTGAGTTTGTATAATTGGCAAGATATATTGTGTAAGCAGTAAGGTTGCAATGTAAGGAAAATATGTGCATTCCATGAGAAGAGGACGCCTACTGTTCTTGGGAGATGCATTCTCTTGGATGATTGGACTTGTCCTCACCTAGGACAAGTCAAACAGGGATATCTTGAGGACAAGGAAAGCATGGAAAGAAGAATAGAGATTGTTTTTACTAACATATTTATTGCAGCTCTTTGAAGAATTCCCTTCTTGAGACGGTCAAGGAGGGGGATGTCCGTGAAAAGCTTGAAGGCCTCCAAGGGTATGCCTGATGACTGAAGGCCTCCTCCTGTATTTAATGGGTGTCCTTGTTGGGGATGCGGGGTTGATATTGGTGTGTTCTTTGGGATCTATGTTCTTGTATTGAACGGGTGTCCTCGTTGGAAAACTTTGGAGTCATTTTGCACTTTACATCCAAAAACTTGGGATCACCCGTCCTGTTATCTGGTGGGTTATCCTCATTCGGGGGACAGGAACGCGTCCTGTATTTGGGGGTGAATCGTGGTTATACCTGCATCCATAGATTAAGGGAGATAGTTGTAGCGGAGTGTTATCCTTGCGCAGGGAGATGCATTATCCGTGAAGTCCTATAGTTACGGACGAGCCTTGGGCCTTCGTGGTTGGGCCTCATAGTTGGACATTCCTAAAGCTAGCGGAAGATGGAATCTGGAAGGACTTCTACCGGGCCTAGGAATGAGAAGTCTAAGCTCATTAGATTTGTTGTTCCCCAATAACTACGTCAGGATTGATCCCTATATAAAGGGTACGTAGGCACATTGAGAGGGGTAAGAAGTTGAGAGCTGAAAAGGAGCCACCACTTTCCCTAATCAATCTCAGCCACCAGTCAACATACAACCACCATACACCGCTTGATTTTCTGGCGAAGAACCACCGTCATAGGTCTTAATTCCGGCGAGTAACCTCAAACTTTGTTATTACCAGATTCCTCCATCAACAAATTGGCGCTAGAATGAGAGGCTGCTGATTAAGATTATAGTCTTGGAAGGAAGAGATGTCTTACAACATGATGGAAGTTCTTACGATGGAAGTGATAGCAGATCTGAAGGAGAGGGCAAGGGAGGCTACACTCGCCATGAACCCTACATGCCCAGAAACATAATAGATCCTTCGTGAGCTCCAAATATGGGAGGAACACCACCGATTCTCATCAGCAACGCTGATATCTTGGAGTAGCTATATCAAGTGAGGGGGAGAGGCTTCAAATTCAAATCATTAAAGTAATTGTGCCTTCAATTACTAGCTCAAAGCCATCAGTTACAGATAGTATAGATCTGATCAATGCAGCAGCAGCCAACATAAGAGCAGCTGATAAGGAAAAGTTGAGTTTAGTCAACTGGGAGAAGATTGATGAGGAAATACAGAAGAAGTTTGAACTTGTCAAGGAGCCAGTTAAGTCAGCCATCCATCACTCTCAAGTCAAGCAAATTAGTGTGAATGAGATGAGCATGAACTATCTGGAAAGAGGACAACCTTCCTGCATCAAATCTCCAAAGGCTGAAACAATTCTGAAACCAAGGGTAAACTACTCAAAATCATCATTCAAGAACCCTTTGGATACTGTGTATGAGACACTCAAGTCTGATGAAAAGAAGCTTCCGTTAAGATCAATTGTTTTCTACAAAGATCCAGCTGATTCAGCCTCAAAAAGAATAATTGCCAAAATTTTCAGGAATGGGAAAGAAATTTGTGTGGTGGCTGGACATCTTCAATTTGCTCAAGCAAAGATAGAAGAAAAGGCTAGATTGAAGCAGGAACAGAAGCAAGCTGCTCTGGATGCTAAAAAGACTAAACAGAAGAAAGAGCAAATTGCTATCTTAGCCAAGCTACATGCTGTAAATTCATCACAACAAATTCCTGTTCAGCCATCTGAAATTACTGAATCAAAGAAGCAAGTTGAATAACATAAGAAATCTCCAAGAATCAAGGAATTGGCTAAAAGAACTAAAAGGAAACTGGATATTGTTGACAAGGAATTGGAAGATCAATTTCCTAAGGAATCCACACTATCTACAACTCAAGCATCAAAGCCCTCTATGGTATTTGAAGATATCAGGGTGGTGGATCCCTACAGGAATATTCATGGTGAACCTATTGTGCCCAAGGATGAGCTAATAGAATGGGAGAACATACCAATTCCTGACTTCAATCTACCAATCCTCAGCAAGCCAAGGAGAACAAAGTCAAGAGTAGTCAAGAAAGTGAAGCTGTCACCTCTCAAATCCAAATCTGTAGTCAAAGCTCAGCCCAAATTCAATAGGGGAGATTACATATACTTGTGTGACATCAAAGAATTTTCTGATCTAATCCTCTATCTAGATGAACTAGATGAAGTGAGAGGAATTGATGCATACAGAAACCTACATGAAAGGTTAGTGTTCAAGTACAAAGGAGGAAAGGAGATTCAGTGGCCACTTCATAGGATCCTTCAAGAAAGCCAAGCTGTACTGATTAAAGTTTATTCATCCTTCAAGAAGAATTTTGGGTTCAACATTACTGCAAGAAGATTGGTACTGAAGAAGATTGAAGAGCTAAGGAGTGTTAGAGCTAAAGATGCACTTCCAAAGACTCTAATTATCCCTTACACAGGGAGACAAGTGCATCTAAGGCCCTACTGACTGATGGAGTTCATGGATGACAAAGGTGTGAGAAGATTTTTCAGATTAGAAGACCAATTGAGCATCTCCAGTAATGAGACTCTTTTGGAAATGCAAGGAAAGCTAAATCTCTCAGAATCTGATGAACTGGAATTCCACAGGAAGCTCCAAAATCATATTGAAGAAAACAACACAAAGCTTGGAAAGAGATCCAGACCTTCAAGGAACTAGATAAATATGCTCAGGCTAGAGGAGCATCTTGAAAATAACTGTGAGCAAAACTTTGTACATTTTGTTATTTGAAGCACTTTTCAGTAATATCTACTTTCTTTTAAAGTTGTATTTTTAGGGTGTTTTGTTATCATCAAGTATTTCTTAATTTATGGCTACAATTCCAGTAGACATAAATTGGGGGAGATTGTTGTGTATATGTTGTATACTTGATGATTTCATGAACAAAACACCTTGGTAGAGTTTACTTAGTGAAAATATGTAGCACTCGACGGATAAGATCTATAGTCCCGACGGATGACTAATTATAGTCCCGACGGATGATAACTCATTATCCATCGAGTGAGTAGCTTATGTAATAATAAGACTGTAGCACATTTCTGCATACACCATTGTATAGAATCTGTAAGTAGTATTCAAGTCATGTTGACTTCAACTAGTTATGCAGAATAGGTTGATTAATTGTACATAGATGATGTCTTGTAATTCTACATAAATGAAATGAAGTCAAGTGCCAGATTGATACCCGACGGATAAACTACATTGAAGTCGACGGATGATCAACTAGACAACCCGACGGATGATCAATAACTCAACGGATGATCATGAACCCGACGGATAAAGAATTCAAATATCTGTTGACAGTGACAACACAGTCACATGTGTCGAGTGGATGCAAATGGAATTTGGTAGCCTATTCAACTGGATTTTCGAGAACAAAGAAGCATTGCCATTTCCATGCTATTATGAAGATATTCAAAGATGCTGGAATAGAGTAATGAAGTAGAATTATAATAGACTAGATAGTTTTATTTTATTATCCTGTCTCATTACTTTGTAATCTTGATGATATATAAACCAAGAAGTAACAACTAAGAAACTATCGATCTAAGCAACATAGCAGAGAAACATTTGTAAGCATAATTCTTAGCATTTCTCTGTAATCTTAGTTGTTCAATTGTTGTAAGCAGCTGTGAGCATTTTGCACACAGGGTTCTCTCGATATATAATATATATCTCTAATGGAATCATTCAAATCCACCAGAAAGTTTTTAAAGACTCTTTTTTTAATTACTTGTGTTTTGATTCATTTAAGTTTTTATTCCGCATTATGCTAATCAATTCACACTATATATATTTGAGTTAGAACATTTTTATTAAAGAAAAAGTTTCAAGAATTCCATTCAACCCCCCTTCTGTAATTCTTGTTATATTGTTAAGGGACTAACAACATCACCAATGTTGAGCTCAAAGGGGTGATCCTTTTTCTATTTCCTTTGTTGAGGTAGATTAGCTCTAGATGAAGAGGCCTCATTGTTATCTTGATGTGTGATTGAGTTTTGATTATTAGAAACTCCCCCTGAGTTTATGGATCTTTGATTTGAGAAAAGGGAACTTTCTATAAGTGATATATTCTGACTTTCAGCTTCTGTTGATGACCCGACGGATGGTGAATTTTGAGTACCGACGGATGAAGCTGGTTGTCTCCTGACGGATAAAGCAAATTGTCTCCCGACAGATGAAGCATTTTGCAACTCGACAGATGTTAAATTTTGTGCTTCATTGGTTGTGGATTTTTCTGCATTATCCTTTGATACTGTTTCTTGATCACTTTCATCATCACTTTCATCACTAACCATCTCCACATTGTCAAATTTGAGTCTCTCATGATGATCTCCATCTTGCAGTCCTTCAATCTTTTTATCATCAAACACAACATGTATTGATTCCACAACAATGTTGGTTCTCAGATTGTAGACTCTATATGCTTTACCAACAGCATATCTAACAAAAAATCCTTCATCTGCTTTAGCATCAAACTTCCTATTATGATTAGTTTGATTTCTCAAGATATAAAATTTACAACCAAAGACATGAAGAAAATTTAGAGTTGGTTTCTTATTCTTGAACAATTGGTAGGGAGTCATGCATTTTGCTTGATTAACTAGAGAAATATTCTGAGTGTAGCATGCAGTATTTACAGCTTCAGCCCAGAAATATGTTGGTAACTTGGATTCTTGAAGCATTGTCCTTGCAGCTTCAATAAGTGATCTATTCTTTCTTTCCACTACTCCATTTTGTTGTGGAGTTCTTGCTGCTGAAAACTCATGCAGAATCCCATTTTCCTCACAAAATGCTCTCATGACAGAATTCTTGAACTCAGTTCCATTGTCACTCCTGATTCTTCCAACTTTGTAATTAGGATGATTGTTGACTTGCCTTATGTGATTGATGCTGATTTCACTAGCCTCATCTTTAGACTTAAGGAAATATGTCCAAGAGAACTTTGAGAAATCATCTACAATTACTTGGCAAAATATTTTCCTTGAGATTGACAACACATTGATTGGTCCAAACAAATCCATGTGTAGCAGTTGTAAAGGTTCTTCAATTGTTGAATCAAGCTTCTTTCTGAATGATGCTTTAATTTGCTTTCCCTTTTGGCAAGCATCACACAGTCCATCCTTAGAAAACTCCACTTGAGGAATGCCTCTAACCAATTCTTTCTTTACAAGTTCATTCATGGTCTTGAAGTTCAGATGGGATAGCTTCTTGTGTCATAGCCAACTTTCATCTTGACTTGCTTTACTGAGAAGACAAGTAACAGATTCTGCATTTGATGATTTGAAGTTAGCTAAGTACACATTTCCTTTTCTTACACTAGTGAGAACCACTTTGTTGCTTGTCTTGTTTGTCACAACACAGGCTTCTTGTTGGATTTTAATCGCAGCGGAGGCATGGTAAAACACTTTTACACATACAAAATCCAAATAATAGCATATAAATCGTGATTAAAACATATGAATCGATTACTAACCTTTAATAGCGATCCAAAAGCAACGATCGGAGATCCTTAGCAGCTGCTCCTCAAACGTGAAGCACTCCACCGGTATCCACCAAGAAAACGACGTTAAGGAGGAGGAGGAGGTGGAGAGAATTAGGTTTTTCTAAAATTTTTGGGTTGTGGTGAGAATAAAAATAGGGTTTATAATAGTATATTTATAGGCAAAATTTTCAGCTGAAATTTTCCCATAAAATATTATTATTATTAACCCATTTATTATTCTCATTAATAATTAAAACACCTTTTAATTATTAATCCTTTTTCTAAACACTTTAGAAATAATTCTATCTCTTGATTTAATTTCCAAAAATTAAATTCTTAATTAATAATATTAAGAACTTTTCTTAATTAATTTATAATCAATTAAATCTCAATATTAAGCCGGTAGTAGAAATAAATAATAATAAAACTATTTTATCATTATTTATATAAATTCTCTAATTTATTAAATATGATTAATTAATTAATAATATTTATTCTACATCGTGAGGGATACTTCTCAGCATATCGCGACTATCCGGATAATACGAATTCACTGCTTAGAATACCAAGAACCTATTCAGTGAATAGTTACCATACAATAAACTCCTTCTACCCTACAATGTCCTGATTAAATACAAGGCATGGATCTCGTGTCAAGCCTATCTAATTTAATCACTTGCTTACCATTTACTATGCTTAGTTCTATGCAAATTAGAAACTCCTTTCTAATTTCATTCACTCTAGCCAGAGATTCCTGAACTAGCATAAGTGGATCAGCCTTGAATATTCGCTTCCTTCACTGGAAGGGGTAGATCCTTTATTGATCATACACTATCTTCATGTACAAATTCCTATACCCAGTAGAGCCCTAATAATTGTCCCTGGAGACTAAGAACTAAACCAAAGCATAGTTCAGTGTACACAAGATGACTATGATGACCTCAAGTCTAAGGATACTTGTACAACTATCACTATGTGAACAACTGCTGACACGTGAGTGAACTCCATCAGTTGTTCAGCTGTGCGAGTCATGTTCAGTGAACTTATTCTATAATAAGCACCTACATACTAGCTATAGTGTCACCACACAAATATCTATGAGAACAGACATCCTTCAAAATGAAGCAAACATAGTATGTACCGATCTTTGCGGATTATTAATTACCAGTTAGTAATCCTATGACCAGGAACTATTTAAGTTTAGAGTTATCATCTTTTAGGTCTCACTATTATGATCTCATCATAATCCATAAAAACTTTACTCTAAACTATGGTATATCTTATTTAAACACTTAAATAGATAGAGCCCGTAATAAAAACAAAACAAGTCTTTTATTAATATCAATGAAATCAAAACAGATTACATAAAAAGTTATTCCTAAATCCTAATACATGATTGGACTTAGGACATATTCCTTTCAATCTCCCACTTGTACTAAAGCCAATCACTCTGGTATCTAATACCTATCTTATCTTTATGACGATCAAAGTGACTTTCATAAAGTAGCTTTGTGAGTGGGTCTGCTATGTTGTTATGTGTGTCAACTCTAATTCAATACAACACAAGAAATGTTATCGCGCTCCCACTAACCCTTTTGTAGACACATGGTTCATCTACGTTTTTCATAAAATCAAACTCTTTGATTGTCTCATCAAAATGGATGTTCCATCTACGAGAAGCTTGCTTTAAACCACATATGGTTCGCAGCAGCTTACACACTAGGTTTTCATTTCTCTTGGAAAGAAAACCATCTGGCTAATTGCCAGATCTCATAGTCGTAGTAAGCAGCAATCGCAAGCAAAATCCGAACTGATTTTAGCAGGGCTACAGGTAAAAGGTTTCATCAAAGTCAATCCATTGCCTTTGTTTGAATCCTTTTCCCAAAAGCCTGGCCTTAAAGGTCTCCACCTGGCCATCTGCTCTAATCATTCTTTTGTCTCCCGTATACATAGATTTCATTCCGGATTTCATGGCTATGCCATTTCTCTGAGTCAACACTACTCATAGCCTCATTATAGGTCACAGGGTTGTCATCATCAATGATCGACAACTCATTGTCATTCTCAATGACAAGGCCATATTACCTCTCAGGTTGGCGAGACACTCTCTCTGACCTACGAATGGGCTGTTCCACAGAAGGTTGTTCAGTCTGAACAGGTGTTTCCACTTGATCCGTAGTAGTTTGTGCTTCTTGAACTTCATCAAGTTCAATTTTGCTCCCACTGTTTCCTTCAAGGATAAACTCCTTTTCCAAGAAGGTAACATGTCTGGAGACAAACACCCGATGATCGGTATAAAAGTAATACCCTAAAGTCTCTTTAGGATATCCCACAAAACTACATTTCACGGATCGAGATTCCAGTTTATCTGGGTCAACTTTCTTGACATAAGCTGGACATCCCCAAATCTTAACGTGTTTAAGACTCGGTTTCCTTTCTTTCCATATCTCATACGGAGTTTGAGGAACAGATTTGGAAGGCACCTTATTCAGTAAATATGTTGAGGTTTCCAATGCATAACCCCATAGGAATACTGGAAGATTTGCATAGCTCATCATGGACCGAACTATGTCTAACAAAGTTCGATTTCTCCTTTCAGATACCAATCTGGAGCGTCCACTGGGAGACTATACCATTTACTTTGAGATAATCCAGAAACTCTCCATTCAAGTATTCACCACCTCGATCTAATCGAAGAATTATAATACTATGTTTGGTTTGTTTCTCCACTTCATACTTATACTCTTTGAACTTTTCAAAGGCTTCAGACTTGTGTTTCATCAAACACATATCCGAATCTAGATCTATTATCCATGAAAGTAATGAAGTATGAAAATCCACCCATGGCTTGCGTGGACATTGGTCCACATACATCTGTGTGTACCATTCCTAGCAAATTTGCAGCCCTCTCTCCATGTCTACTAAATGGAGACTGCAGTGCCACAATGATGTGAGATTTTCATCATCCCTTTTCTTTTATTAGTTTGTTCAATCTGAAGTAAATTATGTCACATTTATACAGACCATTATTGAAAGTACCACGTCCATAAAGAATATTATCTCTAAGAATAGAACATTCATTATTCTTAATAATAAATGAAAATCCAGCCAAGTCTAACATGGGAATAGAAATAATATTCCTCACAATCCAGAGAACAAAATAACAATTATTTAAAACAATAGTCTTGCCCGTAGGCATATGTAAATGAAATGATTCTACATCTTTAGCATCAACTCTTGCTCCATTTCCCATCAGTAGAATCACCTCCTCTTCCTCAAGAGTCCTACTTCTCCTCAGTCCCTGCAATAAATTGCAGATATGAGAACCACAGGCGGTATCTAATACCCAAGTAGAAATTTGATTTAATGACATATTCACTTCTATCATGAACATACCTGAATCAGAAGCGGTAGTCTCACTACCCTTCTTCTTCTTCAATTCTGCAAGGTAAACCTTGTAGTTCCTCTTCCAGGGCCCCACCTTGTTACAGTGAAAGCAAACAACTTTGCTCTTGGGGTCTTCAGCTTTTGGTGGAACCGGCATTTTCTCACCTACTTTCTTCTTCTTGGAAGGGTTCCTCTTCCTTTTCTTAGGATTGGAACCTTCACCAATTAGAAGAATAGAACTCTTCTTAGGGGGAAAATTCGATTCCGCAGTCTTCAACATGTTGTGGAGTTCAGGCAGACTGATATCCAACTTATTCATGTGAAAGTTCACAACAAACTGCGAGAACGAACTTGGAAGCGATTGCAAAACCAAGTCTTGGCTCAGCTCCCCATCCATGGCAAAACCAAGTTGTCCAAGACGTTCAATCAAATTGATCATCTTAAGTACATGGTCATTCACAGATGATCCCTCAGACATCCTACAACCGAACAGCTCCTTCGATATCTCATATCGAGCTGTCCTCCCTGCCACATCATACAACTCTTGTAGATGCATGAGGATAGTGTGAGCATCCATATGCTCATGTTGCTTCTGTAGCTCAATGTTCATGGAAGCTAGCATGATGCATTGAGCAATATTTGCATCATCTACCCACTTACGATACACAACATGTTCATCATTATGTGCATCACTAGCAGGTTCAGTAGGCTTAGGTGAGTCAATCACGTATTCCAGCTTCTCAATCCTGAGAACAATTCTTAAGTTTCGAAGCCAGTCAGCATAATTAGGACCAGTCAACTTGTGAGCATCCAGTATGCTCCTAAGTGATAGTGCAGAAGACATAATGTATATTGTAAATCTGTAAATGATAAACACATAACAACATTTAGCAAATATTCGATTTCATTTTAAAACACTATATGAATCGGGTCTTTATTCATAAGTGGCTCCCACTAGTTTATCTAATTTATTCAACCCCCTACGTGAAAAATTAAGCATTCATAATGCTAGTGGGAATAGGGATCCTACATTCCATTACACAACCCCGGCTGTAGCACGAACCGCCATGTAATGTTCAATAGGCAGACAACTCTTGTCAATTACATCTTATGTTATTCCCTAATCAAACTTTAGCCTCTTGAATAATTGAGTCACGGCTGTGGCACGACAAACTCAATATTCTAAGTCAAGTCTAACCCAACAATCCGTACAATTGAATCAGTTTCCAACGGCCCACGGCTGTGGCACGTACCGACCTTTAGATTCTAATTCAATGTACACATCTTTATGTAATAGACAAGTATTTCTTATTTCGAAATCAAAGCCCTCGGCTGTAGCACGAACCAACAATGATTCAAAAATAAGAACTACTTTTCTATCATGTTGGAAGGCTATGACCGACACAAGCCCGTTGTGTCATTGGCCAATTACTACTTGATATTATTTAATTTTAGAGGGATTATATTAAATTACAATCATAATCATATTATAAAGAGATTCTTCCTTTTAAATTAAATATATCAAATCAATAATCGATAATCAGATGATTCCCAGATCGGGTGGAGCATTGTCAAGAGGCGTCACTTAATAACCCTTTCTTATAGATAGAAATCTGTTGTTGACAGAATCATCCTTTCTCTCAATATTGAAAATTCATATTCAATTACGTGTTTCATAAACACAAGAATCTCATGATTGTATTCATAATATTATTATTAAGGTTATGAAATAATGTCACTATACTAGGTTGTCTAACAAACGCCTTATGTTCATTTAAGTTCACCTAAATCTATCATCGCATGATAAACTAAGCATATATCACATATTTCAACATTAATAAACATCAAGGTAGGCATGTTACATCATCTAGCATATTGGTCTAAGCATTATACATCTCTATGTATCACATGAAGCATTTAAAAGCTATTAAAACAGTCAAAAACAGCTTTAAAACACTTTTGGAAATATAAACAGTTCAAAACTTTTATATAAACTAAAATTTCATCACTCCATTAGATCTGTCTCGGAAAAACGAATCCAACGATATATTGCACGCCTAAAATGGAGTTACGAAACTCCTAGAAAATCAAATTTAATGTGGACAGACGGGCTGTAACGCATTACAGGAACGCGTTACTAGCCCTGTAACGCATTCTGGTAATGCGTTACAACCGTTTTAAACCATTAAAAGGTGTAACGCATTCCGTGAATGCGCCACAGTATGTAACGCATTCCCGGAATGCGCCACACCCTCCCGCGCGCGCGTGCGCTACACGCGCCTGCAGCAGCCGCCGTTGCCTGATAACTTTTCTCGAACGCCGTGCCTGTCCTTTTTGTTTGTCTCCGTGCTATCAGCATCATTACAGCAGTCCACAGCAGATGCAGATATATACATACATACTAACAATTTATATATATATATATATGATTATTTAATTACAACAACTTCAAAAATTCATAATAAATAATCTATACATCATAAAATTATGAAAAAAATATCCAGACGATCTACAATACTTGTAGAACCCAGATCAACATTCAAAATTATTCTGAGAAATAATTTCTCATCATACATAATTAATCCATGATATAACTTGTAAAAATCATAATTAATTCATACAAGCACATAAAATTCTGAAATTTTTACCACAGATCTATATGCATACAACCTATGCTCTAATACCAATGTTGGATTTTAATCACAGCGGAGGCATGGTAAAACACTTTTACACATACAAAATCCAAATAATAGCACATAAATCGTGATTAAAACATATGAATCGATTACTAACCTTTAATAGCAATCCAAAAGCAAAGATCGGAGATCCTTAGCAGCTGCTCCTCAAACGTGAAGCACTCCACCGGTATCCACCAAGAAAATGATGTTAAGAAGGAGGAGGAGGTGGAGAGAATTAGGTTTTTCTAAAATTTTTGGGTTGTGGTGAGAATAAAAATAGGGTTTATAATAGTATATTTATAGGCAAAATTTTCAGCTGAAATTTTCCCATGAAATATTATTATTATTAACCCATTTATTATTCTCATTAGTAATTAAAACACCTTTTAATTATTAATCCTTTTTCTAAACACTTTAGAAATAATTCTCTCTCTTGATTTAATTTCCAAAAATTAAATTCTTAATTAATAATATTAAGAACTTTTCTTAATTAATTTATAATCAATTAAATCTCATTTAATCAATTATTAAATTTGGCCAATTAATTATTTATTTCATAAATAAATAATTATCAGCCATTATTAATTAATTCCTCCACCATTAAATCATTCTCTTTTTATGGTGTGACCCTGTAGGTTCAATATTAAGCCGGTAGTAGAAATAAATAATAATAAAACTATTTTATCATTATTTATATAAATTCTCTAATTTATTAAATATGATTAATTAATTAATAATATTTATTCTACATCGTGAGGGATACTTCTCAGCATATCGCGACGATCCGGATAATACGAATTCATTGCTTAGAATACCAAGAACCTATTCAGTGAATAGTTACCGTACAATAAACTCCTTCTACCCTACAATGTCCTGATTAAATACAAGGCATGGATCTCATGTCAAGCCTATCTAATTTAATCACTTGCTTACCATTTACTATGCTTAGTTCTATGCAAATTAGAAACTCCTTTCTAATTTCATTCACTCTGGCCAGAGATTCCTGAACTAGCATAAGTGGATCAGCCTTAAACATTCGCTTCCTTCACTGGAAGGGGTAGATCCTTTATTGATCATACACTATCTTCGTGTACAAATTCCTATACCCAGTAGAGCCCTAATAATTGTCCCTGGAGACTAAGAACTAAACCAAAGCATAGTTCAGTTTACACAAGATGACTATGATGACCTCAAGTCTAAGGATACTTGTAAAACTATCACTATGTGAACAACTGCTGACACGTGAGTGAACTCCATCAGTTGTTCAGCTGTGCGAGTCATGTTCAGTGAACTTATTCTATAATAAGCACCTACATACTAGCTATAGTGTCACCACACAAATATCTATGAGAACAGACATCCTTCAAAATGAAGCAAGCATAGTATGTACCGATCTTTGCGGATTATTAATTACCAGTTAGTAATCCTATGACCAGGAACTATTTAAGTTTAGAGTTATTATCTTTTAGGTCTCACTATTATGATCTCATCATAATCCATAAAAGCTTTACTCTAAACTATGGTATATCTTATTTAAACACTTAAATAGATAGAGCCCGTAATAAAAACAAAACAAGTCTTTTATTAATATCAATGAAATCAAAATAGATTACATAAAAAGTTATTCCTAAATCCTAATACATGATTGGACTTGGGACATATTCCTTTCACTTCTGAGGTGAAGGTTACTGAATTGCCTTTATCACACAGCTGGCTGATACTCAACAAATTATGCTTGAGACCATCTACTAAGGCAACCTCCTCAATGATGACATTGTCTTTTGAAATCAAGCCATATCCCACAGTATAACCCTTGCTGTCATCTCCAAAAGTAATACTTGGGCCAGCTCTCTCCTTGAACTCTGTGAGCAGGGTAGAATCACCAGTCATGTGTCTTGAACAGCCACTATCCAAGTACCACAGATTCTTTTTGTTTCCCTGATTACTTGAAGAACGTATCTCTATTTCATCAGACTTGGCCATTAGGGCTAGATTGAAATAGCTGACATCCTCATCCTCATCCAGACCATCTGCTGCCCAGTCATTTTCTTGTGTAATGAAAGCCATTTCCTTTTGTTTGAGCAACTCAAAATATTTCTGTTTATAATCCACAGGATCAAACTTCTTCTTGCTGGAATCTGACTTTCTACACTCACTGGCAAAGTGCCCTGCCAAGCCATATTTGAAACATTTGAATTTTGACTTATCCACCATATTTCTATTTGGCTTAGCCGCTCCAAAGTTCTTCCTGAACTTGAGCTTGGCAAATCTTCTAGAAAGAAATGCAAGATGTTCATCAATATCCTCCATGTCATCTTGGCTCAAAGAATCTTAATTTTCAGCTACCAGCCCCTTGCCCTTGTTTTCACAAACCTTTAAAGTTGACTCAACAGCTTCTATCTTTATCTCCTTCTCTTTTTCCAACTCAGCAACCAGTGCAATGGATCCTCCTTTCTTCTTTCCTCTTTCCATCCTCTCATCTTGCTCTATTTCAAGCTCATAAGTTTTTAGGATACCATACAGTCTCTCCAAAGTAAACTCCTTGTAATCTTGAGAGTTTCTCAATGAGACTGTCATTGGTTTCCATTCCTTTGGAAGAGACCTAAGGAACTTAAGATTTGAGTCTTTTGTCTGATAGACTCTTCCATGCAACTTCAGAGCATTTAGTAGTTTTTTAAATCTACTAAAAATGTCAATGAGAGACTCACTATCTTCACTATGAAAGTGCTCATATTGCTGAATTAACAGCTGCATCTTATTTTCCCTGAATTGTTTAGTGCCATCACAGATAATCTGTATTATATCCCAAACTTCCTTGGCAGTTTTACAATTGATGATATTGTCAAACATGTCACCATCAACTCCATTGAACAGAATATTCATGGCCTTCTTGTCCTTCCTGACATGTTCAATATCAGGATCTGACCATTCATGCCTTGGCTTGGGGACTGATGGCTCATTTCCAATTGCAGCTCTCATTGGTACATTAGGGCTTCTCTCTATGCAATCTACATAGGCCTCATCTTGAGAAAGTAAATGAAGACGCATCTTTACCTTCAAGTGATGGTAATTATCTTTAACCAAAAAAGGAATCTTGACTCCAACATCCTTCTTGTTCATCTTGATGTTTGTTGTGATCTTTAAACTTTTTGTTCTTCAAGAGCTTGCTCTGATACCAATTGTTAGTCCCTAACAATGTAAAAAGAATTACATAAGGGGGTTGAATGGAATTCTTGAACCTTTTTCAGAAATATAAAATGTTCTAACTTAAGATATATATGACAGTGTTTTGATTTGCAAAGTGCGGAATAACAAGTTAAATATGAATCAAAACACAAAGTAATAAAAACACAAGTCTTTAAAACTTTCAGGTGAATTAGAAAGTATCCACCAGATATATATATATATATATATATATATATATATATATATATCGAGAGAACTCTGTGAAGCTTGAATAGATCACAACTGCTTACAAAATAAGAACAACTAAACTTACAGAGAAATGCTAAGAATACAGCTTACAAATGTTTCTCTGAGAATTTACTTGCTTAGTCTTCTTGTTGTTCTAATTTCTACTCTTGGTTTATATATCACCAAGATTACACAGTAATAACACAAGATAATAAAACAAAACCTATCAAGTCTAATACTATGCTACTTTATTACTCTATTTCAGCATCTTTGAATATCTTCATAATAGCATGGAAATGGCAATGCTTCTTTGTTCTCAAAAACCCAGTTGAATAGGCTTCCACATTCCTTTTACATACACTCGACACATGTGACTGTGTTGTCACTGTCAACAGATGTTTGAATTGATTATCCGTCGGGTACATGATCATTCGTCGGGTTGCCTTGTTGATCATCCATCGAGTAGCATTGTTGATCATCCGTCGACTAGCTTTCTGGCACTTGACTTTATTTCATTTATGCAGAATTACAAGACATCATCTATGTACAATTAATCAACCTATTCTGCATATCTAATTAGAGTCAACATGACTTATATGCTACTACAGAATCTAAACAAAGGTGTTTACAGAAATGTGCTACATGACTTATTGTTACATAAGCTACTCACTCGATGGATAATAAATCATCATCCTTCGGGACTATATTGAGTCATCCATCGGGACTATATTCTTTATCTGTCAAGTGCTACATTTTTCACTAAGTTAAATCTACTAAGGTATTTTGTTAATGAAATCATCAAGTTCACAACATAATCACAACAAAGGCTTTCACCATGAGATATATTATCATAGGGTTGAGAATGGCTAGACATGAGTGTGTCACACTTGTGCAAATGTTGTTTTCACCCTAATCCATTCAGCCATGACTTGTTAGGAGCCGAATGGATGGCGTTCTTGTTGCTTTGTTTGATATTTGTAAATTTATGTGATAATAGCATGGATTTGGAAATAAGAACTTGATAAAACTCTTTACATATTAAGTGATCATATTAGTTATGGTTAATTCTAGGCTTGAATGTTGATTCTATGATGAAATTTAAATGGAAACCATATTGTTTTTGGCTTGTAAGTTCGAAAGCATGCATGTATAGGTTCAACTCATGATTTTCAAAAGTTCTTGATCATTTAAATTGATTTTTGTTAATAAACTCTAATTTCAGTTGAGTTAAGATATTAATTACGATTTGTGCTCCTTGTTATGTGATTTTGATTCATATATATATGGAGGATTTGAGTTATTGTTTTCAAAATTGTGATGACTTGTAATTAGTGTATTATTTTGACTCTTGTTTTTCTATATTGCACTTTAGGTAACGATGATCTCCACTAAGCCTATATTATGTATGGGAGTGTTAGTTCAGTATGTTTCCTTGGTTGAGGTTTAGTTTGGGTTTTGGTTGATGTTTGGATTGGTTTGTCAAGTGGGAAATATGGTGGAAAGGGGTACATTAGATTCTGCAGATTTTCAGTTTGGTATCACGAGGTTTAGGGTGAGATATGACCTTGTCATTGTAATGCACTTTGAGGCCCAAGTCACCAGAAGCTATTACTAGGGGTATACTTCAGATTTTAGATGTTTGTTAGAGGTTTTTAGGTTGTTTGGTTAGGTGCACGAGTGAAAATACTAAATCTGTCCAGCAGAGGACAGTTTTACTGCAACCTAGAAATGAGGAGTTTTGACCATGTCATGGGTAGGCCCTCACTAGGCCTTGGTTAGCCCTAGTTAGAGGGAGTGTCAGAGGTGGTTTTACAGCCATAGTTCATAGGAATTGAGTTAGAATCATGTGTCACAAGTTAGTGCAAAACATGACACTTTTCTGTCTAGAAAATAGGGGAACCATGGACTTTAAGCTTAGGCCTAGGGAGGCCCAAGCTAGGCCTTTGAGTCACACCAAGTTTGGGAGTTACCCTATGATCAGAAGAGTCTAGTGTAGAATTTTGGGAGGTGAAATTGAGGTGTAAGGATGTCAACTGTACTCAAGAAACCATTGTTGTCATCCTAAAATCACTATAATGAGCACATTCACTTAACATGTAGTTTTAGAGCACTTATGAGTGAGTCCTAGGTTGACCATCATAGTTGTAAGATAGTATAAGGTCATTAGAGTGTATGGCCTAGGTTAGGGTCAATGGGAACTTGATGGTTTAGAAAAGGCACTTCGAGTTATGAGGTCAATATTAGGAGTTTTGACTATTTTAGCATAACTAAGTGACTTGAGTAAGTGGAGTGAGATCATCCAAGATTAGTGATGCAAGATAATGTGTTGATATATTATTATGTACTTAAATGTGTTATGTGAGCATATGTGGCTATTTGAACTATTATGCTTATAAGGTAATTGTAAGCATGTATGTGTATATAGGCCTAAGTGGCAATGTGCTTAATTTCGGTTTATAATTAGGTTGAGTTTGTGAGAATATATTATAATGAGGTTATTATTATTTTGTGTAGGCTCACGAGACGAGGGAAATCTTGCCATTAAAGTCGAGTAAAGCTTCCAGTTGCTCCTATCTGCCAGTCAAGTCAAGCCTTTCTCAAGGCAACTGTTTCAACCTACCTTTTTGTTTACACTGCAAGTATGTGTTAACCCAGCTTTTATATATGATGCGAGTATTCTAATTCACCTTGATATACATGTATTCATGATCCAAGTGGTTTCAAATCTATCTTTCGTATTATAAGCAAGTGCCATGAACCCTCAAGTATCTATTGCAAGTAGTTTAACTTTACTTGAAGATTGCTATGCAAGTAATTCAAAAGTCATGCCATGCTAGTATACCAAAGTAATTGTGATGCTGAACCCTGTATAAGTTATACTCAGTAACCTTATCTTGACACCTAAAAGGCAGTTATTCCTTAAAGTTGTTCATGATTGCTTGATAACACTATTCTTACCCCTAAACCATGATACCATGTTATACTTTGAACTGATGTTTACCTTCTTTATATTTTAATACCTATGTCTTATCTGGAACCACTACATTGAACCTAGTTTGACTTAGTTCCTTTATACTACTCAATAACCCTGTTAAACCTCATTATCAAATCCCTAGTGAATAGAAACTTTGAAATTCCATTTGATAAGGTATCAGTCTAGTTGATCATGGCCTTAAAGTTGATTGAACCTATCCCATGTGCTTCGAAGTTGATCTATAACCCTTGATTAAGATGTTCACTGTTTAATAATTTAACCGTCGCTTGGCATCAGATTTTAAAATGAAAAGTTAAAAGTGGATTTTCAGTCCCAAAGGGGGACGAATGTTTTCTTTAAATAGTGGACCTGAACTGAGACGCAAGTCCTTTCCACTCTTAAATTATAGGCTTAAAGGTTGCCTAGGGATCTCATTAATTTTCTAGAACCCAGCGAGGTTCGGGATTACTTCGTAGTTGATCACCGGTTGTAATCCGTAGCGTCATAAAATGGTTTTTGATAAAGAAATGGTTTTTAATTGTTTGTTACAAATAAATGATGCCATCACCCTGAAAGTTTATCTCTTGTTACTATATTATTGGATCTTTCATTTCCATGGTTATTCTTTCATTCTTGTTAATGAATTATATAGCACTTGTTGAGCATTTGGCTCACTACTTGCTTTCACCCTGATATTTCAGCTATCAGATATAATTAGATTCAAGCAGACCGCCCGTAAGACTTGTGATGTCGATTCGTATGTTCGAGCTCAGGTAGTATAGTGATCGTTTTGTGTGAGGACTCGGTATTGAATTCAGGCTATAATAGTTAATAGTGTTGGGCTATTCCAAACCCTAAACTGTAAGATCTTGGATTCAGATGTAATTATTTCCTTTTGATAACTATTGTGATTATTCGTATAGTTTTTTTTTGTTAAAAATGGGGTGTGACAATATATATATATATTAATATATTATAATAATCGATTCAGTTTTGGTTTTTTCGGTTCGGTTTAACTCCAAAACCGAAAGTGGACTTTAAGTAACATTTCAGTCTTTTGGTTTTTCGGTTTCTCAGTTTTTACCGGTTTCGGTTCAGTTTCGGTTTCTTTTCGATTTTTCTGCTCAGCCCTAGTGCCTGGCTGTAGCATCTTTCTGTGACTATATAGTCTCTTTTGACTTCACCGACTCCAGTCGGGGTTGAGAACTTGATCTTTAGATGGGAGATAAAGGTTATTGCTTGCATCATGGTTAGAGCCGAACGTCAAATATTCCGTTATAAAAGGAAGAAGTTTTGATCACATAAAATTTTACTACATGGGTGACTTTGTTGGGTGCGGTTCCAAATAGAACAGGAAGGAACATGGTATAATACCCGGGATTTTCGCGACTTGTATTACGTGTTTATTATTATAATAAAATATATGGTTAGTTGAAAAACATGTGTGGCATGATTGTCGGATATGAAATTATGTGTATATGGTGATTACATGCTTATGTGGTTTGTACATGTTGGTCTGTATTATCAGTTTTATTTAAAATGAATTTTTTAACTGAATTATTATGTGAAAAATGGAGTTTTTAATGCCTTTAAAATTATTGATAAATTATTGAGAGATGATAATTATGAGAATTGTTTTATAATCTCTAGAATACTTCAGTGAATTCTTTAAAAATGGTAGTTCGATTTATTTTAAGGAATATGTATTTTAAAATAATTTTATAATTGTTATTGTG
This sequence comes from Apium graveolens, assembly GCF_009905375.1. NCBI lineage: Eukaryota > Viridiplantae > Streptophyta > Magnoliopsida > Apiales > Apiaceae > Apium > Apium graveolens. Next base: position 193,401,639 of record NC_133649.1, read on the forward strand.
TTTATCGACTCGGTATCCTCTAAAATGCATATAAAATAACTAATATACATAAAAGTCATGAAACTTGTTTCGTTATTTCTAGAATATTAGTAGAGACTTTTTAAAAATATAAGTTGAATTTATTTGAAGCATTTAGTATTTTAAAATGATTTTACAATCTTTACTCTTTTAAAAAGTCCAATTCTTGTAAAATCGATATTATATTAAGTACACATTCAAAAATTATTTTAAAAATATGGGGGGGAATCTAATTTTATTATTTACATTTTTAAAAATAAAATATTTATTTTTATGATATATTATCAAACCATTACCAGGAGGTGTATATTACTCATATAGTTTTTGTTTATTAAACAAAATAAAAGAATTGCTTTTTAGATGAAATCCTATTACTACCCAAACCCCTCACCCACCCCGTACACTCAGCTCTCTCTTTCTTGCACTCTAGAACTCTCTCATCTCTCTCGTTTTTTATCTTTCTTCTTTACAAAACTCCAAGGTTCCTGCGGTTTTGGGCTCTAGTTGCTTCCAGCTACTTTCGGTATCTCATCCCTTCCTTGTGTGTATAATCATATTTATAGTTTGGATTTTCAAAACCCTTTTTGTGATGGGTTCAATTTTTGACTAAAACTACAGTTTTTGGTGAATTGAACTCGGGTAAGAAGTTTTACTCTTGAATCGGTGGAGTTCCAAAGCAGAAACCCCAATTAGGACACCGTCAGAATTCTGCAGCCACTGGCAATGCTCCGGTAAGTTAGTGGTGGGTGGTGATGCGTGTTTGAGCCTTGAAGATCATAAAAACGTTGATTTGATGTTTGTATGTTGTATTCAATAATTTTTCAGATTTTAAACTTTTCCAATTATGAGTTTTGATTCGGTAAGTAGTTATTTTGATTATTTAGTTGATATTCTTGCTTGAGTATTGTTATAGATAATTTTCAGAAAATTATGGGTCTGAACCTATGGTTGACTTTTTTAGTATATTCATAGTCCTAACTTTTATTTTTAAATAGGTTGTGTTAAAATCTTTGTTGGAGACTGCCTTGCCCTGTTTTTGTAGCTCTGTTGTGGGGATAAGTTCCAATCTTGTGTGTATTTCCTATGTGATTATGTGCTCTCTGAAGTCTATAACAAATACTAAAAAATGAATTTCTAGATTTTATAAATTGAGTTAGGAGATAATCGATTAAATGGCATATGTACATAGTAGTTTTGACTATGATGTTATGCCTCTGTTTTTGGTTAGAAATCTAGGTATCTTGCTTCTTTTTCTAGGCAGTGAGGTTGTGTATATTATGTTCTATTCGGAGTCTAGTTTAAGTCCTCGAAAATTTCAGGTCATTCCGATTAGCAAGCTATGAGATATTAAGGTTTTAGTGAAGCTTGCGCAGAGCAACCAAACCTCTCGGGTTGCTGACTTTGAGGCAGTGTTTCAACCTTTTAAACTGGTTTATTATTAATCTAAAATTTTTACTGTAGATAGAGGGGTGATACAGGGTGATCCTAGAAAAATTTCATGTAAAAATATTAAATTTTTGATTTACTAAAAATGTTTGAGTGTGAGTGGTACCAAACTGACATCTCTGTTTTTTTTAACAAATTTTGGTCGATACTTGGCCTAGTAAAACTGATATTTTTTTTTTAATTCAAAATTTTTGTGACAAAAATATATGTTGATTAGTTTTGCAACAAAAGAGGTTTTATACTCAATCGATGATTTTCAGATTTATGAAAATTATTAGATTGCAAGTTGCGTAGAATTTCCAAACCTGGTTTCTTCTAAGTTTAGATTAGCACTTGGCTTTGTTAGAATACTTATTTCGAACCAAAATATATTAATGGGTGGGTATGACACTAAAGATGGTATTAGAAATTATTTCATATTTAAATGTTGAATTTCAATTTATTAAAAATATTAAAGCAGGGACCACGGAATAAGGAGTCTCGAGGAGTTGACTTGTAACTCATCATTTTGTATGTCGGTCTCGATCACGTTTGAAAACTCACTTCTAATTAGTTAAAGAATGAAAGCTATAGAGGGTTATTTAGTTAGTGATGCCAAGACAAAGATCAGGTATTTTTATAAATGACTTTTGAGTCATATAAATGTGCAAGGTGATTTATTTAAGTGTTTAATTGAGTTGAAGTTGTGATGCTAAATTATTTAATTGTAAGTTAATGTCATTTTTAGTTGGATAATCACTTTCAAGGCAAGTTTATTTTTAATAGGTTAGCTGCATGTCAAGGTAGGTTTATTTTGATAGTATAACTGCAAGTCAAGGCAGAATTACTTCTTTTCATGTTAAATGGAAAAGTTTGAGATGGATAAGAATATTGAAATGACTTGTGGGTTGTATTTGTGGTGTGGTTATCCAGGATATTGTTGATAAGTGGCATTTTATACCACTTAGAACACCTTAAAATGGCTTAAATTGATGCATTGAAATCAAGTATTTTGTGTATTTGATGCATTTTTCTAGTGTTTATGTATTTCAGGGTATTAGTTGCATTTCGGAGGAGTAATCATCAAGAATAAGCCTTGGCATGTCTTCATCATTGAGAGAGGGAAGAAATGGGCAGATTACGGAGAAGGAACGGAGCAAACTCAGGAATTTTCCAGAAGGGTCCTGAGCGGCCGCGCAGAAAGCTGAGCGCCCGCTCAGCTATGCTGAGCGGCCGCGCAGGGTCGGGAAAAAAAGATAATTTGTTTTAGGACTTCTATTTCTGTTTGGATTCCACTTCTATGTAATCTGAGTTTTATGGGACTATTATATAAGTAGATTTGGAGACGTTTTTAAGGGAGAGAATCGTGGTATTACGCAAGGAGCGAAGAAGATAAGGAAGAAGACCGTTTTAGTACACAGCAACGAAGAGGAAGCATATTTTCTTGTGATTCTTGTTTCGTTGTAAAGTTGGACGCTAGTTTTCTTACTTTGAACCTATTTACTCTTGTGATGTACTCTGATTTAATATAATTAGTTTAGTTATTATTTTCTTGTGTTTGTTTATCATGATTTCATATGAACCCATGATGACGATAAGTGCTATTATGGGCTAATCGTGATCATGGGGTTGCAACGGATTTACTATGGAATTCTTTAGTTAATTGTTTAATACTTTAGTGTGTGATGATTGTATGATATCTAGTATTGGTTGTGCGTATACGTCTTATGTGCGTCGCGAACATATAAGATAGGGTGTTAATCTCTTGTGAAGCGACGATGGATCTTGAGATTTAGAACTTGCCATGCTAGCATAGGTTCATGTACGTTGTGCATGATTAGTGGGTAACTCCAACCGTTTTATTTGCCCTATGTAATCTAAAGGAATAACTTGTGCTTAAATCGTTGTGTTGTCAATTTCTGTAGACATATAGGAACTCAACATAATTGATGACTATTCAACTTCTATCTTAATTGTGGATGTTTGGTAGAATGGTATTAGTACAATGAAAGTTGGCTTTTATCAGTTTCGTGTTATTCGATTAATATCATCACTGTCACATGCTAAAGGAATTAACAATGACTATTGAAGGAAGTAGTAATGAAGTTGTGATCTCATGAGTGTTTTATTATTGATAAATTGAAGTGTTAATTAAGTGATTAATTAAGTAGTTAATTGTAGTTAATATTTAATCAACAATTCTAAGTGTTAGTGTCTTAACATTGAGAAGTAATCATACATTGGTGAGTGAGTTTAATTAGACAATAAATTAGTCTGAGTCTCTGTGGGAACGAACTAGAAAGTATTCTATATTACTTGCGAACGCGTATACTTGCGTGAATATTAGCGTGTGTTTTCGCCCTAACAAGTTTTTGGCGCCGCTGCCGGGGACTCGGCGTATTTGTTTAGTTTATGTACTTACCATCATTAGTCATTAGGACTCAGTGATTAGGACGTAGTAGTTACTTATTGTTTCCGGTTATGTTTCAGGTACTTTAGCGAGCGTTTATGCAAACTCGTTCTCGTACTCGCAAGAGGACTTTAGATACAGCCGAGGAGACAGACGAAGTTCTTGATATTCCGGAGAAGTTAGATTTTGAAGATTCGGATTCAGGAACTGAGCGGAAAGAACCAGTAAACATGGGTGATCGTATTGTTCAAGCTGATCCAGCTCTCATGGACTTTTCTCGGCCAAAAATTGATGACATTCAGTCAAGCATTCTTCATCCGGCCATTCAAGCTAACACCTTTGAAATCAAGCCGGGCACTATTCAGATGGTGCAGAATTATGTTTCTTTTGGAGGAGCGGCGACTGAAGACCCCAACATGCACATAAGGAATTTTGTCGAGATCTGCAGCACTTTTAAGTATAATGGCGTGACTGATGAAGCTATCAAGCTGAGGCTTTTTCCATTCTCGATAAGGGATAAAGTTAAGGACTGGTTACATTCTGAACCAGCTGGGTCCATCACTACGTGGCAAGATCTTGCGCAAAAGTTTCTGGTGAAGTTTTATCCAATGGCAAAGACTGCTGCTATGAGGAGTGCTCTTACTCAGTTTGTGCAGCAACCTACAGAATCTATGTGCAAAGCTTGGGAACGCTACAAGGAAATGTTGAGAAAGTGTCCACATCATGGAATGCCTGATTGGATGGTGATCACGGGTTTCTATAATGGTTTGGGGGCCCAATCTCGGCCCATGCTCGATGCAGCAGCTGGAGGCACTTTATGGGCTAAAAGCTATACGGAGGCTTATAATCTTATCGAGACTATGGCTGCAAATGAGCATCAAAACCCAACTCAGAGGATGATGCCTGGTAAGGTAACAGGTATTCTGGAAGTTGATGCAGCCACCGCTATTGCAGCACAGCTTCAAGCGCTATCAGTGAAGGTTGATTCTCTGGCTACATATGGAGTTAATCAAATAGCTATGGTTTGTGAGCTTTGTGCAGGTTCTCATGTTACGGATCAGTGTTCTCTTGTCAACGAATCTGTTCAGTATGTGAATAATTATCAGCGACAACAGCAGCCTCTGCCAGCGACCTATCATCCTAACAACAGAAATCATCCAAATTTCAGCTGGGGGAATAATCAGAATGCTATTCAACCACCATATCAGCAAGGAGTGAGTAAACAGTTTAACCCACCTGGATTCCAGCAACCACAGTAGTATGCTCAAAGGCAATCATATCCTCAACAGGGAAGTGCAGCTGCACCAACTAGTGCTGATTTTGAGGAACTTAAGCTGTTATGCAAGAGTCAGGCGGTTTCTATCAAGACCTTGGAAAATCAAATCGGTCAATTAGCCAATACAGTGCTCAATCGTCAACCTGGCACTCTTCCCAGTGACACAGAAGTACCAGGCAGGAAGGAAGCTAAAGAGCAAGTCAAGGCTATTACCTTAAGGTCTAGAAAAGTTGCTGATGCTGAAAAAACAAGAGAAGGAGAAGCTGAAATTAGAGATGAAGAAGCTAAGCAAAAGGAGAAAGCGGCGGAACCAAGGAAGACTACTGTTGAACACACTCTGCCTGAGGGTAATACAAGGGAGAAACAGCTCTATCCTCCACCACCTTTTCCTAAGAGATTGCAGCAACAAAAGCTGGATAGACAGTTCAGTAAGTTTCTGGAGGTGTTCAAGAAACTTCACATCAATATACCTTTCGCTGAGGCTCTGGAGCAAATGCCTAGTTATGCGAAGTTTATGAAGAGTATTCTTTCAAGGAAGGTGAAACTGGATGACCTTGAGACCGTTGCTCTCACGGAAGAATGCAGCGCTGTTCTACAGCAAAAGTTACCGCCAAAACTGAAAGATCCAGATAGCTTCACCATTCCTTGCACCATTGGCAAGTTGACTTTTGACAAGTGCCTTTGTGATTTGGGAGCAAGCATTAATCTGATGCCGTTGTCGATCTTTAAAAAGCTGGATTTACCTGATCCAAAACCCACATACATGTCTCTACAATTGGCTGATCGTTCCATTATTTACCCAAGGGGCATAGTGGAGGATGTGCTAGTCAAGGTGGATAAGCTCTTCTTTTCTGCAGATTTTGTTATTCTGGATTTTGAGGAAGATAAGAAGATTCCCATAATCTTGGGAAGACCTTTCTTGGCTACTGGCCGTACCTTGGTAGATGTGCAAAAAGGTGAACTTACTATGCGGGTACAAGATCAGGATGTGACCTTCAACGTCTTTAAGGCAATGAAATTCCCTACAGAAGATGAGGAATGCTTAAAAGTGGATGTGATTGATTCTGCGGTTACTTCGGAACTCGATCGCATATTAAGGTCTGATGCATTGGAAATGGCCTTAGTGGGGGATTTTGACAGCGATGATGAAGATGGCAACGAGCAATTACAATATCCGAACGCTTCTCCCTGGAAGCGAAAGCTGGACATGCCGTTTGAATCTCTTGGTACTTCTGACCTCAAGAATGCTGAAGGAAAGCTCAAACCATCAATAGAGGAAGCACCTACCTTGGAGCTCAAGCCATTACCTGAACACTTGAGGTATGCTTTTTTAGGTGATGCATCTACTTTACCTGTTATTATTTCATCTGACCTTTCAGGTAGTGAGGAAGACAAGCTCTTAAGGATTTTGAGAGAATTCAAATCGGCTATTGGATGCACCATAGCAGACATCAAGGGGATAAGTCCTTCATATTGTATGCATAAAATTCTGCTAGAGGAAGGTAGTAAGCCGACTGTTGAACAGCAGCGCAGACTGAATCCCATCATGAAAGAGGTGGTGAAGAAAGAAATTCTGAAATGGCTGGATGCAGGCATCATTTATCCTATTTCTGACAGTTCGTGGGTGAGCCCCGTACAATATGTACCTAAGAAAGGAGGTATCACTGTGGTAGCAAATGAAAAGAATGAGCTCATCCCCACTCGAACAGTTACAGGATGGAGAGTATGCATGGATTATAGAAAATTGAACAAAGCCACAAGGAAGGATCACTTCCCTCTTCCGTTTATTGATCAGATGCTTGACAGGTTGGCTGGTCATGAGTATTTTTGTCTTCTGGATGGCTATTCAGGGTATAATCAGATTTGTATTGCACCAGAGGATCAGGAAAAGACTACCTTCACTTATCCATTTGGCACGTTTACTTTTCGCAGAGTTTCGTTTGGGTTATGTGGCGCACCGGCCACTTTTCAGAGATGTATGATGGCTATATTCTCTGACATGATTGGAAATAATGTCGAAGTGTTCATGGATGACTTCTCCGTTTTTGGACATTCATATGATGAATGTTTGAATAATCTTTGCGTCGTACTCAAAAGGTGCGTGGAAACTAATTTTGTGCTCAATTGGGAGAAATGTCATTTTATGGTGCGTGAAGGCATTATTCTTGGGCATAAGGTCTCTAACAAGGGTCTGGAGGTGGACAAGGCCAAGGTGGGAGTCATTGAAAATCTTCCACCACCTAATTCTGTGAAAGGAATCCGCAGTTTTCTTGGTCATGCGGGTTTTTATCGGCGATTCATCAAGGACTTTTCAAAGATATCTAAGCCGTTGTGCAATTTGCTTGAGAAAGATGTGCCTTTCAAATTTGATGATGAATGTTTGGCAGCATTCGAAACTCTCAAGAAGAGTTTGATCACTGCACCAGTTATTACAGCACCAGATTGGACAGAACCATTTGAGATGATGTGTGATGCGAGTGATTATGCGGTAGGTGCAGTTCTGGGACAGCGCAAGAAAAATCTCTTCCATGTGGTCTACTATGCGAGTAAGACTTTAAATGGGGCCCAAATGAACTACACCACTACTGAGAATGAGCTATTGGCTATAGTCTTTGGTTTCGAGAAATTTCGATCTTATCTACTTGGTACTAAAGTAACAGTATTCACTGATCATGCGGCCATTCGCTATCTAGTTTCCAAGAAGGATTCGAAGCCGAGACTCATTCGTTGGGTGCTTTTACTTCAGGAATTTGAGTTAGAGATCAAGGATAGAAAAGGTACTGAGAATCAAGTAGCTGACCATCTCTCTAGGTTGGAGAATCCCGATTCTACTTCACAAGATAGGACATTAATCAATGAATCTTTTCCGGATGAGCAGTTGTTTGCAGTTCAGGAGGAAGAACCATGGTTTGCAGATATTGTAAACTATCTCGTCAGCAATGTACTGCCTCCTAAATTGACCTCAGCTCAAAAGAAGAAGTTTCTGCATGAGGTGAAGTGGTATATGTGGGATGAACCATATTTGTTTAGACAGGGAGCTGACCAGATCATCAGGAGATGTATCCCGTTCTGTGAGACGGAGGGGATATTACGAGACTGCCGCTCCACGGTTTATGGTGGACACTATGGTGGTGAGAAGACGGCAGCTCGTATTGTGCAAGCAGGTTTTTTCTGGCCTACTTTGTTTAAGGATGCTCATCAGTTTGTTTTAAGGTGTGATCGTTTCCAAAGAGTAGGAAATTTGACGAGAAAGGATGAGATGCCGTTAAATGTGATGCTTGAAGTCGAGGTCTTTGATGTTTGGGGAATCGATTTCATGGGGCCTTTTGTCTCATCTTGTAATAATCAGTACATCTTGCTGGCAGTCGATTATGTATCAAAATGGGTAGAAGTCAAAGCTTTACCGACAAATGATACAAAGGCAGTGCTAAATTTTCTTCATAAGCAGATTTTCACAATGTTTGGAACACCTCGGGTAATCATAAGTGATGAAGGGTCGCATTTCTGCAACCGTAAGTTCACTTCTATGATGCAGCATTATAATGTGAATCATCGAGTGGCTACTGCCTATCATCCGCAAACAAATGGTCAAGCGGAAGTGTCTAACAGAGAGATCAAGCGCATTCTAGAGAAGGTTGTTTGTCCGTCAAGGAAGGATTGGTCTTTAAAGCTCGATGAAGCTGTTTGGGCTTACAGAACAGCATACAAAACTCCACTTGGTATGTCCCCGTTTCAGTTGGTGTACGGTAAGGGATGTCATCTACCTTCGGAGCTCGAGCATAAGGCCTACTGGGCATTGAAAAAGTTGAACCTGGATTTAGATGCAGCTGGTAAGAAAAGAATGCTTCAACTTAATGAACTTGATGAATTTCGACTTCAAGCGTACGAGAATAACAAAATGTATAAGGAAAAGGTGAAGAGGTGGCACGATAGGAAGCTACATCCTAAGTTATTCGTGCCGGGGCAACAAGTTCTCTTATTCAACTCTCGTCTCCGACTTTTTCCTGGGAAGTTGAAATCGAGGTGGTCTGGACCTTTTATTGTCAAAACTGTGTTTCCACATGGAGCGGTGGAAATTTTTGAGAATGATACGGACCAAGCATTCAAGGTTAACGGTCAGCGTTTGAAGCACTACTATGGGGACATGGCAAACCGAGAAGTGGTTAGTGCCATTTTGTTGACTACTTGAGAAAGGTACGCAACATCAAGCTAATGACGAAAAAGAAGCGCTGCGTGGGAGATAACCCATGATTTGTTGTTACAGGAACCCTTAGAAGTTAATAACCTATCCAAAAACAAAAAAAAATCAGAAAAATGGGGCTGGAAAAAAAAATTCCAGTGACCCCCTGAGCGCCCGCTCAGCTTTGAAGTTATACATACACATATCCTACATATCTCCCACAACTTCCTACACTTAAACTCTCTCCCAAGCACCAAAACTCAGTTCTTAAACACTTTTATTGGAGAATCAATGGCACCCAAGAGAGCACGAACTATCGATAGCAGCAGCACAGTCCCTACTGCTGATTCGTCAAGGGGTACTGCTGCAAGGCCTCGGTTGACTGACAGAGCTGCGGAGGAGGAGTACACTAGGCTTTTGGGGAAGCTGATTCTGAAGGAGAGAGGGTTTTTACCATCGGGGAGGGATGGTGAGTTGCTACCCATGATTGCAGAGAAGGGGTGGATAGCTTTTTGTGAGTCGCCCTGAAGCAGTGCCGATGAGCGTGGTTCGCGAGTTCTATGCGAACGCGAAGGCCGAAAAGAATGGGTTTTCTGTGGTCCGAGGGCTGACGGTGGATTATCACCCTGCGGCGATTCGCCGTGTGATTGGACAGCGAGAGAGGAAGCCCGAGGAGGAGAACTGGAATGAGAAGACTGCTGAGGATTTTGACTTGGATTCGATTTGTGCGACTCTCTGTAGGCCGGGCACAGTTTGGACCTTCAAGACCGGCACTAATGAGTATCGTCACTTCCCGGCGATCACTATGAACAGGTATGCCCATGCATGGAATGCATTTATTTGTGCTAATATTTTGCCTTCTTCGCATGCACACGAGGTCACAGTTGAGAGAGCACAGTTGTTGTGGGGAATTCTTAATGAGGAGTACTATGTGGACCTTGGTGAGTTTATCTACCAAGGAATTCTGAAGTTTTTGAGGGGAGCTAAACATATGAACATCCCTTATGCATCCACGGTTACGAAGCTGTGCCAAGCAGTAGGAGTGAACTGGCCGGCTCATGAGCAGTTGCAGTTGTCGGCAGCTCCGATTGATTCTGGGACTCTGAATGGGATGCAGGAGTGGACCGGTGGTGAGCCCGAGGAGCATGGGCTGGGTTATCGTCTTCCAGGAGGGCGTCCAGCACGAGGTGCTACTATGGCTAGGCCTGGGCGTGATGAGGCTGGTTCTTCGAGAGCTCAGGAGGGTGCTGGGATGGCTGATACCCAGTATAGGAGGCTTTTACGACGGATGGATGCCATGTACGAGACGTAGAGCAGGTTTGCTCAGGAGCTAACCCTTGCGTTAGGGACTGCTTTTCGGGGCCTTGGAGCTGATATCCAGTGGCCAGTTTTTGGTGAGGACTCTGCATACCCGCCGCCTGATACTCCACCCACTGAGGGTGATGATGATGATGACTCCGAGTAGGTATACTCTGTGTTCCTTTCTACTACCTTCACTGGGGACAGTGAAGATTTTAAGTTTGGGGGTGGTAGTTAAGGAATACTGTGTGTGTGTCATATAGCTGCATATTCATGATAGTTTAGTTTTTATATAGTTGCATAATTTATGCCATATAGTTTTTTTTATAGCTTTATTTATTTATCATGTCATGTAGCTCATGCATTTACCATGATCCCTTTTGCGATGATTTATCGACTGAATTATGATATTGATACGAGTGTAGTGATGGCATTAGAGTGATATTAAGTCGTGTAGCTTGTTATGCATGCTAGAAGCACTTGTAATTCCATTAAGTCTTAGAGAATGCGTAAGGGCTAGATTGTTGTTATGATTTGATTGTTTTTTAGGCTAATCTATTTATTATGCTTAGAATTCGATAATAGGTTCTTAGTGATAAAGGCATGAAAAAGAAAAAATTGGAGTAAAAAAATGGAATTTGTTGCTAGTTGTGGCTAGGCGTCAAATGGCTAGTAGCCGGCTCGCATGTTGTGCGAGTAGTCTAGGGTTGAGCAAGATGGAGCGAAACGCACTTGCTCAGAAATTTAAAAAAAAAAATTGGTATTTATGCATAATTGATCAGGAATGGGCTCTTTGGTATTCGAGTTATTAAGTTCTTAGGGGACTTTGTGCCTAGTGACCTAAGGCTTTTAGAGTCTGGGATCCGCTAACCTAACGCTCGTTACATGGATACCATTGTATAAGTCTTTTGTGGACCTCACTCATTGCACGGTCAAATAAGCATTTGTGTTGTGAATAAAAAGCATGATTCCGTAATAAGCTCCAGAATTCTTGTAGTGTTGTATATCACTTTGTGCCTAGAATTTTTATTCTTTGTATAATCATGTGATTGCCTTGAGGATAGTCGAGTCATAATAATTGGTCTAGTTCTGAAGCATATCTGTTAAGCATTTGCACACACCACATTTCTGGCTGTATGTCCGTTTGCATGAGTTTATTGATCTTTAGTTGTCTAACTGCATTTGTTGAGATGTTGCAATTTGGTTGGTTCGTTCGTAGTAAGGGGGATCGCTGCATTTTCATATAGATTGCATTCATGCATGTTTTTATTTGTTTTTGAGTCTGTGACGCTTGAGGCCAAACATCGATTTAAGTTTGGGGGTGTGATAAGTGGCATTTTATACCACTTAGAACACCTTAAAATGGCTTAAATTGGTGCATTGAAATCAAGTATTTTGTGTATTTGATGCATTTTTCTAGTGTTTATGCATTTCAGGGTATTAGTTGCATTTCGGAGGAGTAATCATCAAGAATAAGCCTTGGCATGTGTTCATCATTGAGAGACGGAAGAAATGGGCAGATTACGGAGAAGGAACGGAGCAAACTCAGGAATTTTCCAGAAGGGTCCTGAGCGCCCGCTCAGCAATTCTGAGCGGCCGCGCAGAGCTGAGCGCCCGCTCAGCTATGCTGAGCGGCCGCGCAGGGTCGGGAAAAAAAGATAATTTGTTTTAGGATATCTATTTCTGTTTGGCTTCCACTTCTATGTAATCTGAGTTTTTTGGGACTATTATATAAGTAGATTTGGAGACGTTTTTAAGGGAGAGAATCGTGGTATTACGCAAGGAGCGAAGAAGATAAGGAAGAAGACCGTTTTAGTACACAGCAACGAAGAGGAAGCATATTTTCTTGTGATTCTTGTTTCGTTGTAAAGTTGGATGCTAGTTTTCTTACTTTGAACCTATTTACTCTTGTGACGTACTCTGATTTAATATAATTAGTTTAGTTATTATTTTCTTGTGTTTGTTTATCATGATTTCATATGAACCCATGATGATGATAAGTGCTATTATGGGCTAATCGTGATCATGGGGTTGCAACGGATTTACTATGGAATTCTTTAGTTAATTGTTTAATACTTTAGTGTGTGATGATTGTATGATATCTAGTATTGGTTGTGCGTATTCGTCTTATGTGCGTCGCGAACATATAAGATAGGGTGTTAATCTCTTGTGAAGCGACGGTGGATCTTGAGATTTAGAACTTGCCATGCTAGCATAGGTTCATGTACGTTGTGCATGATTAGTGGGTAACTCTAACCGTTTTATTTGCCCTATGTAATCAAAAGGAATAACTTGTGCTTAAATCATTGTGTTGTCAATTTCTGTAGACATATAGGAACTCAACATAATTGATGACTATTCAACTTCTATCTTAATTATGGATGTTTGGTAGAATGGTATTAGTACAATGAAAGTTGGCTTTTATCAGTTTCATGTTATTCGATTAATATCATCACTGTCACATGCTAAAGGAATTAACAATAACTATTGAAGGAAGTAGTAATGAAGTTGTGATCTCATGAGTGTTTTATTATTGATAAATTGAAGTGTTAATTAAGTGATTAATTAAGTAGTTAATTGTAGTAAATATTTAGTCAACAATTCTAAGTGTTAGTGTCTTAACATTGAGAAGTAATCATACATTGGTGAGTGAGTTTAATTAGACAATAAATTAGTCTGAGTCTCTGTAAGAATGAACTAGAAAGTATTCTATATTACTTGCGAACGCGTATACTTGCGTGAATATTAGCGTGTGTTTTCGCCCTAACAATTGTCCATATTACGAATAGGTCGTGCCGAATTTTCCGTAGAAATATTAACTTAAGTTACGTGTTCTCGTGTTAAATAATATTCTGAGTTGGTAGTAAGTTATAAACTATAATGTGTGCTACTTGTTATGTGCTATATAATGTGCCATATATATATATATCGCGAAAGGGTAGAAATAGGATAGTCGTTTCATAAGAATACTAAAGTAGTATCTTTTTGTTATAATAGGATCGGGCATTAAGGGCGTGAGACCAAGCAAAGGCAAGAGAAATGGAGAGTTGCATAGTAGCTCGGTAGATACGGATTGTTCGAGACGAACAGAACCAGACGTTGGGGATCAAGACTGAAGTTGGATAAGATTTCATATCAGACCGCAGTAACCACATTAGCGACATATCATAGAATTAAGAATAGGAAATGGTGACGTCTTGAGAAAGCATCATGAGATATTTGTGTTGTTGCGAGTGTGCTAACTGCTAAAAACCCAAAGGCAAGTATCCCTATCATCACTTATTGTTCAAGTGATATATATTTTGAATCCTATTATACAAATATTGTTTTCCCTATTCTCGGTTCATAATAGATAAATATTTTACATATCACTGAATTAAATGATTCTGTTTATGCAAGTACCCTTTGTTATTCTATGTTCAGAATAGTTAAATGTTTTACTTATCAAATTACTGGATTTATAAATATTTTGGATTTTGAGAAAGATGATTTTATTGCGAGAATTCCTGCCCAAGTGAATGGGGGAATAAAAATTATTTAGGATGTCGATTGATTCGGCTCCTTTTTCAATAAAAAGGTTTTTAAGTTTGGAATGGTTACTGGTTACTGGTTATAGCGTAGGTGATCGAGATATCGGTCCAACTGTAATATCTTTCAAGGCGAGTATATGCCTTTTCGGGCGCCCTATAGGTGCCGCATGGCTGCGGGATATGGGTAGTACCTATATTTACGGTATGGCTGGGAGATACCGGTGTTGTTTCGTGACTGATCATCAGGAACAGCATGAAATATAATTGGTTCCAATCTAAACTGTTGTTTCTAAATTGTTTTTATACTCATAGAATAAATGGTTTATCAACTGTTTCGGTTTTTCGATAAAAGGTGAAAAGCGGTTTTGATTCAGTTCTGATTCATGATGATACTTACTTTGTTGTTAAATATCAAAGATGGTATTAGTATAGATGATTGATGCTGACTTCAGTATGGGATGTTGTGAGCATCAAAGTTCGTATTGATATCTAATTTGATATGACAACAAAATGGGTATTAATATCAAGAGTTCAGTTTTGAGTAAAGTTTATAATTCATTCTATAATCATTGTTTCATGTTATTGTGGTTTACGATATTTCTGTAAACACTGTTTTACGAGTTTTATTCTCGTCAAGATTCAAAGTATTGCTGAAGTATTTCGCTCAAAAATATCAAAATGGTTTTGAATACAATTAAGGAATCAATTATGGGGTTCCTCAACTAAAATTTTATGATTCAGCAATTATGATTTTAAATGTTCTGCTCTAATACAGATGTCAGTTTAATATCAAAAAGACCCTATATATGCTATAACGAACTTGCTGAGCATTTCTTTCCCTCATACTTGCCTGTTTTCAAATTTAACCTCCAGTGAGGACTAACTTGCGCTGCTTAGCCGCGTAATTCGAGGAAGCAAAGAAGAAGCTTTTGGAAAGTGGTTGGTCCAGGGTTTGCGGACTAGTGTAAGTTTCATTGTATAAAGTTGTTTATATTATATTATAATTGTGTATTTTATAGTTGGGTCTAGTATACTTTTTTCGAAGTTATTCTAGCGGGTTAAGTTTTGAGATTGGAATTTGTTGAAAAGAGTTTTAAAAAGAAAGTGAAAATTTTTTGGTGGAATTTGGATATCTTGTTTCTAGAACTGTAACCTTAAAAGATCTTGGATTAGTTGGGGTCATAGATGCTAAATATCTTCCGCTGGCATTTGTATCTTGATTAAATAGGTTATTTTGGATTGAGGTTTCATAGTGACGACCAAATCTCCTGACCCCGGATTTGGGGGCGTTACAGGTTGGTATCAGAGCTGAGGTTATAGTAAACTAGAAATGAGAGTGTGTAGGAGTGTGTATAGCTATGTGAGAACGTTTGAGCTCATATCGAGTTCGTGTTGGAATATCGGATATAGTACCAACGATTAAGTTAAGAAAAGGCAGATTCGTTTGAGATGATTATGCTGAGCTGGATAGAACTCCGGGAAGCTGTAAACTTCTAAGGTGGAACCTTTCGAGGCTACTATGATTTGACGACGATGAAGATTATCGATATCTGTGAAACATGAAGAAGTGTTTAGAATCAGATGGCGAGTCAGCAGAAGAGTTCAAATAGAAGATAAGTATTAAGACCTTGGCAATATCTTCTCGTTCTATAACTTCTTTTGACATCTCTCAAAAAGAGATATCAGTTAGAGGATATATTCCCTAACACCCGTTTATTCATTTGGTTCAAGAATTTTGTTCTCTGGATTTCATTTCCTTCAGAAATATTAGCTTTGGAATCTTTTTAGTTTTATTCATTTAATTTTGAATTTCTTTGATATTCTTTTATTCTGACTGAGATGAACAACCCTAATTATAGGGGACACAAGGTATACCTTTCTGTGTGATAGGAGTTGGATGGGACACCATCACTTGTGTGTGTTTTGATTACAAGAAGGTTAACAATCTTTAGTAGTGTCTTAATTTGGACACGCAATACCAAGTTCATTTGATAATATTGATCTCTCAGTTATTCTTTTATTTCAACAATACTTTTTCACAAATTCAGATCTTGGTCCTGTTATGATATGAAATTCTGTTCTCTTTGAAATTTCATGATTTTATCATCTCAAATATTCGAAGGTATGCCAATCAAGTTGAGATGAGTTACCCAGGTCAATGGAAAGTAGGAATTTTGGATAAAATTACCAAGAGCAACAGTGGACTGCGATGCGGTTATTATCTCAGTGGCGTATACCGAAGTCAATCTGTTTCTTTACTTCTCTCTCTATCTATCTCTCTCTCTTTCTTTTTTTTTCTTTCTTTTTATCTTTCTCTCTATTCTTCTTTCTTGCAATTAGTAAAATCGATTCTACTGAGAAACTGGTCAAATGATATGTGGATGGAACAATGGTGCAGCGTGAAGCTTTCGTAATAACTGTGTGGCATAAGAAATATCAGTGTTATTGGAAATTTTAAGAAAAGTTACATATGCAAGATTATAAAGTTGGTAGCAAGACCCTTAGTGCTTTCTTCTGCTGATTCCGAGGGCGGAATCCTTATAAAGAGGGTAGACTGTAATACCCGGGATTTTCGCGACTTGTATTACGTGTTTATTATTATAATAAAATATATGGTTAGTTGAAAAACAAGTGTGGCATGATTGTCGGATATGAAATTATGTGTATATGGTGATTGCATGCTTATATGGTTTGTACATGTTGGTCTGTATTATCAGTTTTATTTAAAATGATTTTTTTAACTGAATTATTATGTGAAAAATGGAGTTTTTAATGCCTTTAAAATTATTGATAAATTATTGAGAGATGATAATTATAAGAATTGTTTTATAATCTCTAGAATACTTCTGTGAATTCTTTAAAAATGGTAGTTCAATTTATTTTAAGGAATATGTATTTTAAAATAATTTTAGACTTGTTATTGTGTTTATCGACTCGATATCTTCTAAAATGCATATAAAATAACTAATATTCATAAAAATCATGAAACTTGTTTCATTATTTCCAGAATATTAGTAGAGACTTTTTAAAAATATAAGTTGAATTTATTTGAAGCATTTAGTATTTTAAAATGATTTTACAATCTTTACTCTTTTAAAATGTCCAATTCTTGTAAAATCGATATTATATTAATTACACATTCAAAAATTATTTTAAAAATATGGGGGGAAATCTAATTTTATTATTTACATTTATAAAAATAAAATATTTATTTTTATGAATTATTATCAAACCATTACCAGGAGGTGTATATTAATCATATAGTTTTTGTTTATTAAACAAAACAAAAGAATTGTTTTTTTAGATGAAATCCTATTACTACCCAAACCCCCCACCCACCCCGTACACTCGCTCTCTCTTTCTTACAGACTCTAGAACACTCTCATCTCTCTCGTTTTTTTATCTTTCTTCTTTGCAAAACTCGAAACTTCCTGCGGTTTTAGGCTATAGTTGCTTCCAGCTTCATCCAGTATTTCATCCCTTCCTTGTGTGTATAATCTTATGTATAGTTTGGATTTTCAAAACCCTTTTTGTGATGTGTTCAATTTTTGATTAAAGCTACAGTTTTTGGTGAATTGAACTCGGATAAGAAGCTTTACTCTTGAATCGGTGGAGTTCCGAAGCAGAAATCCCAATCAAGACACCGTCAGAATTCTGCAGCCACTAGCAGTGCTCCGGTGAGTTAGTGGTGGCTGGTGATGTGTGTCTGAGCTCTTATGATCATAAAAACGTTGATTTGATGATTGTATGTTGTATTCAATAATTTTTCAGATTTTAAACTTTTCCGATTATGAGTTTTGATTCGATAACTAGTTATTTTGATTATTTAGTTGATATTCTTGCTTGAGTATTGTTATAGATAATTTTCAGAAAATTATGGGCCTGAAACTATGGTTGACTTGTTTAGTATATTCATAGTCCTAGCTTTTATTTTTAAATAGGTTGTGTTAAAATCTTTGTCGGAGACTGCCCTGCCCTGTTTTTGTAGCTCTGTTGTGGGGATGTTAAGTTCCAATCTTGTGTGTATTTCCTAAGTGATTATGTGCTCTCTGAAGTCTAGAACAAATACAAAAAATTAATTTCTAGATTTTATTAATTGAGCTAGGAGATATAATCGATTAAATGGCATATGTACATAATAGTTTTGACTAGGATGTTCTGCCTCTATTTTTGGTTAGAAATCTAGGTTTTCTAGGAAGTGAAGTTGTATATATTATGTTCTATTCGGAGTCTAGTTTAAGTCCTCGAAAATTTCAGGTCATTCTGATTAGCGAGCTATGAGATATTAAGGTTTTAGTGAAGCTTGCGCAGAGCACCCAAGCCTCTCGGGTTGCTGACTTTGAGGAGTGTTTCAATCTTTTAAACTGGTTTAATTAATCTGAAATTTTTACCGTGGATAGAGGGGTGGTACAGGGTAATCCCAGAAAAGTTTCATGTAATAATATTAAATTTTCGATTTACTAAAAATGTTTGAGTGTGAGTGGTACCAAACTGACAACTCTATTTTTTAACAAATTTTGGTCGATACTTGGCCTAGTAAAACTGATATTTTTTTAATTCAAAATTTTTTTTGACAAAAAGATATGATGATTAGTTTTGCAACAAAAGAGGTTTTATACTTAAATGATGATTTTCAGATTTATGAAAATTATTAGAGTGCAAGTTGCGCAGAATTTCCAAAACTGATTTCTTTTAAAGTTTAGATTAGCACTTGGCTTTGTTAGAATACTTGTTTCGAACCAAAATATATTAATGGGTGGGTATGACACTAAAGATGGTATTAGAAATTATTTTATGTTCAAATGTTGAATATCAATTTATTAAAAATATTACAGCAGGGATCACGGAATAAGGATTCTCGAGGAGTTGACTTGTAACTCATCATTTTGTATGTCGGTCTCGATCACGTTTGAAAACTCACTTCTAATTAGTTAAAGAATGAAAGTTATAGAGGGTTATTTAGTTAGTGATGCCAAGACAAAGATCAGGTATTTTTATAAATGACTTTTGAGTTGCATAAATGTGCAAGGTGATTTATTTAAGTGTTTCCTCGAGTTGAAGTTGTGATGCTAAATTATTTAATTGTGAGTTAATATCATTGTTAGTTGGATAATCACTTTCAAGGCAATTTTATTTTTAATAGTTTAGCTGCATGTCAAGGCAGGTTTATTTTGATAGTATAGCTGCAAGTCAAGGCAGAATTACTTCTTTTCATGATAAATGGAATAGTTTGAGATGGATAAGAATATTGAAATGACTTGTGGATTGTATTTGTGGTGTGGTTATCCAGGGTATTGTTCATATTACAAATAGGTCATGCCAAATTTTCCGTAGAAATATTAACTTAAGTTACGCGTTCTCGTGTTAAATAATATTCTGAGTTGGTAGTAAGTTATAAACTATAATGTGTGCTACTTGTTATGTGCTATATAATGTGCCATATATATATATATCACAAAAGGGTAGAAATAGGATAGTCATTTCAGAAGAATACTAAAGTAGTATCTTTTTGCTTATAATAGGATCGGGCATTAAGGGCGTGAGACCAAGCAAAGGCAAGAGAAAGGGAGAGTTGCATAGTAGTTCAGTAGATACGGATTGTTCGAGACGAACAGAACCAGACGTTGGGGATCAAGACTGAAGTTGGATAAGATTTTGTATCAGACCGCAGTAACCGCATTATCGACATATCAAAGAATTAAGAATAAGAAATGGTGATATCTTGAGAAAGCATCATGAGATATTTGTGTTGTTGCGAGTGTTCTAACTGCTAAAAACCCAAAGGCAAGTATCTCTATCATCACTTATTGTTAAAGTGATATATATTTTGAATCCTATTATGCAAATATTATTTTCCCTATTCTCAGTTCAGAATAGATAAATGTTTTACATATCGCTGAATTAAATGATTCTGTTTATGCAAGTACCCTTTGCTATTCTATGTTCAGAATAGTTAAATGTTTTACTTATCAAATTACTGGATTTATAAATATTTTGGATTTTGAGAAAGATGATTTTGTTGCGAGAATTCCTGCCCAAGTGAATGGGGGAATAAAAATTATTTATGATTTCGATTGATTCGGCTCCTTTTTCAATAAAAAGGTTTTTAAGATTGGAATGGTTACTGGTTACTGATTATAGCGTAGGTGATCGAGATATCGGTCCAGCTGTAATATATTTCAAGGCGAGTATATGCCTTTTCTGGCGCCCTATAGGTACCGTATGGCTGCGGGATACGGGTAGTACCTATATTTACGGTATGGCTGCGGGATACCAGTGCTGTTTCATGACTGATCATCAGGAACAACATGAAATATAATTGGTTCCAATCTAAACTTTTGTTTCTAAATTATTTTCTCGTAGAATAAATGGTTTATCAATTGTTTCTGTTTTTCGATAAAAAGGTGAAAAGCGGTTTTGATTCAGTTCTAATTCATGCTGATACTTACTTTGTTGTTAAATATCAAAGGTGATATTAGTATAGATGATTGATGCTGACTTCAGTATGGGATGTTATGAGCATCAAAGTTCGTATTGATATCTAATTTGATATGATAACAAAATGGGTATTAATATCAAGCATTCGGTTTTGAGTAAAGTTTATAATTCATTCTATAATCATTGTTTCATGTTATTGTGGTTTACGATATTTCCATAAACACTATTTTATGAGTTTTATTCTCGTCAAGATTCAAAGTATTGTTGAAGCATTTCGCTCAAAAATATCAAAATGGTTTGAATACAATTAAGGAATCAATTATGGGGTTCCTCAATTAAAATTTTATGATTCAGCAATTATGATTTTAAATGTTCTGCTCTAATGCAGATGTCAATTTAATATCAAAAAGACCTTATATATGCTATAACGAAATTGCTGAACATTTCTTTCGCTCATACTTGCCTGTTTTCAAATTTAACCTCCAGTGAGGACTAACTTGCGCTGTTTAGTCGCGTAATTCGAGGAAGCAAAGAAGAAGCTTTTGGAAGGTGGTTGGTCCAGGGTTTACGGACTAGGGTAAGTTTTATTGTATAATATAGTTTATATTATATTATATTATAATTGTGTATTTTATAGTTGGGCCTAGTATACTTCTTTTCGAAGTTATACTAGCGGGTTAAGTTTTGAGATTGGAATTTATTGAAAAGAGTTTTAAAAAGAAAGTGAAAATTTATTGGTGGAATTTGGATATCTTGTTTCTAGAACTGTAACATTAAAAGATCTTGGATTAGTTGGGGTCATAG
This sequence comes from Apium graveolens, assembly GCF_009905375.1. Lineage (NCBI taxonomy): Eukaryota > Viridiplantae > Streptophyta > Magnoliopsida > Apiales > Apiaceae > Apium > Apium graveolens. Next base: position 193,423,019 of record NC_133649.1, read on the forward strand.
ATGCTAAGTATCTTCCGCTGGCATTTATATCTTGATTAAATAGGTTATTTTGGATTGAAGTTTCATAGTGACGATCAAATCCCCTGACCCCGAATTTGGGGGCGTTACACATGGTCCCTTAGATTGGGACCAAGTTGTTCCTAAACCCATAAAGTGGATCTTCTCTCCACTCATTTGAACGAACACTTCCCAGCTGCATGCGGTGTTAGGTCCAAAAGGTACATACAGAGGGGGTGAATGTATGTTCTTCGTTTTTATTCTAAAATGTAGCGGATATTGAAACTTTAAAATGAAATAAACAAACACAAGATATTTTATGGAATAATTCCTTTATTAAAAAATTAAACCGCAATGGGTTTCTTACACCTTTGAACAAATATTTAAAGTTATAAAAAGATAAAGCCAATACAACTTATAAGCTATCAAAACTATGGCTTGTATCTATCACTCCAAAAAATCTATAACTCTTATTAAATGATTCACAATACAATCAAAGAAGCTACAGATAATGAGTGTATCTAATGTGTAACCCTTTAAATGGTGAATAAATAATTGGGAATGACCTCTCCTTTCTTCTTTTTAGGTGCTGAGAATATTTTGTAAGAGCTTCACAATATTTAATGAAAGAGAGATACAATTCCAATCTGCTTCTTTTGATTATATAGGCTGGTAGGTAGGTGAGAGAGAGAGAGAATGGATATGTGGTTGTATAATAGCCAAATATTTGAATTTTGACAACTTGCAAATATTCAACTTGCGTCCCAGACTTGTTAATGCATTCACTGGCGCCTAAAGTACTTTCCTGTACTTAGAAATTTAATCAAACTTATCCACTGGCACCATCAATGTATCTTTAGACTTCTACTGGCGCCTATAAGCTTCAATGAAGTATTTGCCTTAGTATTTTTAGCAAGTTGTGCCATCAATGGGTATTGAAAAGAGGAACTTGCGCCTAGAATACCATAAAAGACTCCCACATTCGCTACTAACATGGATGATAGCTTTTTGCCTTAGTTTTCTTCACAAGTTACGCTTGCAAGAAAGAACTAGTACCTCACTTGCGCCACTTGCATGCTAGGATCACCACTAGTGAATACGCTTAAAGAGGGTATTTGTCTCGGAAAAAATGGTGACTTGCGCCTACCATTGCTAGAGAACCTCCCAGTGGAACTTAGAGTTACAAAACCCTACTTCTGATATAATATTCGCTCTACTTTATTCCCAGTTGCTCCTACTAGGTCAAAGCAACTCTGGTGCTTGGATTTTAAGTTGTACTTCAAGGTTTTTGCTTCTAAAAAGTAACAAAGTGACCATCGTGACTCCTACTACAAGGTATTATTCACTTTGACTTAGTTTTTTAGAGCACTGTAACTTTTAAATTATCCTATCCTCATGTCTTCTCTGAGTCTTCATATAAACCATATAACCTGCATATTCAAATACGAATCCTCACTTACCAATCTTTCTAATGATAGAACTTAGTTTCCCTTCACGGATCACTGACATATAGTGTAATGGTCTGGTTCAGAGACGACTAGTTCTGCTCTCAGGCCTTCATTCTATAATCTTTTAAAACCATTGTCAAGTCTTCTACCAGGTACAATCAACTTCATATAGAATCCTTTAGGTCTTTACACTAATCCAATTAACTATTTTAAATAACTTCAACCTTATTCCTCCGTTGCATGAACATATTAATGAACTTCATATGGACCTCTGTTGACATCTTCTTCACCGCAGCTTGATAAGTGGCATTTTATACCACTTAGAACATCTTAAAATGGCTTAAATTGGTGCCTTGAAATCAAGTATTTTGTGTATTTGATGCGTTTTTCTAGTGTTTATGTATTTCAGGGTATTAGTTGCATTTCGGAGGAGTAATCATCAAGAATAAGCCTTGGCATGTGTTCACATTGCGAGAGGAAAGAAAGGGGCAGATTACGGCGAAGAAACGGAGCAAACTCAGGAAAAATCCAGTAGGGTCCTGAGCGCCCGCTCAGCTATGCTGAGCGGCCGCGCAGGGTCGGGAAATTAAATAATTATTTTTAGACTTCTACTTCTGTTTGGCTTCCAACTTCCATGTAATCTGAGTTTTATGGGACTAGTATATAAGTAGATTTGGAGACGTTTTCACGAGGTTAGATCGTGGTATTAAGCAAGGAGCGAAGGAGATAAGGAAGAAGACCGTTTTAGCACACAGCAACGAAGAGGAAGCATATTTTCTTGTGATTCTTATTTCGTTATAACGTTGGATGCTAGTTTTCTTACTTTGAACCTATTTACTCTTGTGACGTACTCTGATTTAATATAATTAGTTTAGTTATTATTTTCTTGTGTTTGTTTATCATCATTTCATATGAACCCATGATGACGATAAGTGCTATTATGGGCTAATCGTGATCATGGGGTCGCAACGGATTTACTATGAAATTCTTTAGTTAATTGTTTAATACTTTAGTGTGTGATGATTATATGATATCTAGTATTGGTTGTGCGTATTCGTCTTATGTGCGTCACGAACATATAAGACAGGGTGTTAATCACTTGTGAAGCGACGGTGGATCTTGAGATTTAGAACTTGCCATGCTAGCATAGGTTCATGTATGATGTGCATGATTAGTGGGTAACTCTAACAGTTTTATTTGCCCTCTGTAATCAAAAGGAATAACTTGTGCTTAAATCGTTGTGTTGTCAATTTCTGTAGACATATAGGAACTCAACATAATTGATGACTATTCAACTTCTATCTTAATTGTGGATGTTTGGTATAATGGTATTAGTGCAATGAAAGTTGGCTTTTATCAGTTTCGTGTTATTCGATCAATATCATCACTGTCACATGCTAAAGGTAATAACAATAACTATTGAAGGAAGTAGTAATGAAGTTGTGATCTCATGAGTGTTTTAATATTGTTAATTGAAGTATTACTTAAGTGATAAACTAAGTAATTAATTGTAGTTAATATTTAGTCAACAATTCTAAGTGTTAGTGTCTTAACATTGAGAAGTAATCATACGTTGGTGCGTGAGTTTAATTAAACAATAATTAGTCTGAGTCTCTGTGGGAACGAACTAGAAAGTATTCTATATTACTTGCGAACGCGTATACTTACGTTGGTACGGTAAGGGATGTCATTTATCTGTGGAGCTTGAGCATAAGGCCTACTGGGCGTTGAAAAAGTTGAACCTAGATTTAGATGCAACTGGTAAGAAAAGAATGCTTCAGCTTAATGAACTTGATGAATTCTGACTTCAAGCGTACGAGAATAACAAAATGTACAAGGAAAAGGTGAAGAGGTGGCATGATAGAAAGCTACATCCTAAGTTATTCGTGTCGGGGCAACAAGTTCTCTTATTCAACTCTCGTCTCCGACTTTTTCCAGGGAAGTTGAAATCAAGGTGGTCTGGACCTTTTATTGTCAAAACTGTGTTTCCAGATGGAGCGGTGGAAATTTTTGAGAATGATCCGGACCAAGCATTCAAGGTTAATGGTCAGCGGTTGAAGCACTACTATGGGGACATGGCAAACCGAGAAGTGGTTAGTGCCATTTTATTGACTACTTGAGAAAGGTACGCAACGTCAAGCTAATGACGAAAAAGAAGCGCTGCGTGGGAGGCAACCCATGATTTGTTATTACAGGAACCCTTAGAAGTTAATAACCTATTCACAAACATAAAAAAATCAGAAAAACGGGACTGAAAATTTTTTTTCCCAGTGACCCCTGAGCGACCGCTCAGGGGTCGACTGCCAGAAAAAATTTTAAGTTCAGAAAAAAAAATCAAAAAAATCAGAAAAATAAAAAAACCAATTTTAGCCCATAAACCCACGATTTGTTCCTACTACCCCATCATTTTATCCCTCAACCCCACTCATAATCTAATTTTAACCTAATTCACATCCTATATATACATACACCTATCCTACATATCCCCAACAAACTTCTACACTCAAACTCTCTCCCAAACATAAAAAATCAGTTCTTAAACACTTTTATTCAAGATTCAATGGCACCCAAGAGAGCACGAACTATTGATAGCAGCAGCACAGTCCCTACTGCTAATTCATCGAGGGGTACTGCTGCAAGGCCTCGGTTGAATGACAGAGCTGCAGAGGAGGAGTACACGAGGCTTTTGGGGAAGCCGATTCTGAAGGAGAGAGGGTTTTTACCATCGGGGAGGGATGGTGAGTTGCTACCCATGATTGCAGATAAGGGGTGAATAGCTTTTTGTGAGTCGCCCGAAGCAGTACCGATGAGCGTGGTTCGCGAGTTCTATGCGAACGCGAAGGCCGAGAAGAATGGGTTTTCTGTGGTCCGAGGGCTGACGGTTGATTATCACCCAGCGGCGATTCGCCGTGTGATTGGGCAGCGAGAGAGGAAGCTCGAGGAGGAGAACTGGAATGAGAAGACTGTTGAGGATTTCGACTTGGATTTGATTTGTGCTACTCTCTGTAGGCCGGGCACGGTTTGGACCTTCAAGACCGGCACTAATGAGTATCGTCACTTCCCGGCGATTGCTATGAACAGGTATGCCCGTGCATGGAACGCATTTATTTGTGCTAATATTTTGCCTTATTTGCATGCACACGAGGTCACAGTTGAGAGAGCATAGTTGTTGTGGGGAATTCTTAATTAGGAGTACTATGTGGACCTTGGTGAGTTTATCTACCAAGGAATTCTGAAGTTTTTGAGGGGAGCTAAGCATATGAACATCCCTTATGCATCCACGGTCACGAAGCTTTGCCGAGCAGTGGGAGTGAACTGGCCGGCTCATGAGCAGTTGCAGTTGTCGGCCGCTCCGATTGATTCTGGGACTCTGAATGGGATGCAGGAGTGGACCGGTGGTGAGCCCGAGGAGCATGGGCTGGGTTATCGTCTTCTAAGAGGGAGTCCAGCATGAGGTGCTACTATGGCTAGGCCTAGGCGTGATGAGGCTGGTTCTTCGAGAGCTCAGGAGGGTGCTGGGATGGCTGATACCCAGTATAGGAGGCTTTCACGGCGGATGGATGCCATGTACGAGACGCAGAGCAGGTTTGCTCAGGAGCTCACCCTTGCATTAGGGGCTGCTTTTCGGGGCCTTGGAGCTGATATCCAGTGGCCAGTTTTTGGTGAGGACTCTGCATACCCGTCGCCTGATACTCTACCCACTGAGGGTGATGATGATGATGACTCCGAGTAGGTATACCCTGTGTTCCTTTCTACTACCTTCACTGGGGACAGTGAAGATTTTAAGTTTGGGGGTGGTAGTTAAGGAATATTTTGTGTGAGTCATATAGTTGCATATTCATGATAGTTAGTTCATATAGTTGTATAATTTTTTCCATATAGTGTTTTTTTATTTATTTATAGCTTTATTTGTTTACCATATCATGTAGCTCATGCATATACCATGATCCCTTTTGCGATGATTTATCGACAGAATTATAATATTGATGCGAGTGTAGTGATAGCATTAAAGTGATATTGAGTCGTGTAGGTTGATATGCATGTTAGAAGCACTTGTATTTTCACTAAGTCTTAGAGAATGCTTAAGGGCTACGTTGTTGTTATGATCTGATTGTTTTCGAGGTTAATCTATTTATTATGCTTAGAATTCGATAATAGGTTCTTAGTGATAAAGGCATGAAAAAGAAAAAATGGAGTAAAAATAGAATTTGTTGCTAGTTGTTGCTAGGCGTCAAATGGCTAGTAGCCGGCTTGCATGTTATGCGAGTAGTCTAGGGTTGAGCAAGATGGAGCGAAACGCACTTGCTCAGAAATTTTGAAAAAAAAAAAAAAAATTTGTGTTTATGCATAATTGATCACAAGTGGGCTCTTTGGTATTCGAGTTATTAAGTTCTTAGGGGACTTTGTGCCTAGTGACTTAAGGCTTTTAGAGTCTGGGATCCGCTAACCTAACGCTCGTTACATGGATACCATTGTATAAGTCTTTTGTGGACCTTACTCATTGCACGGTCAAATAAGCATTGTTGTCGTGAATAAAAAGCATGATTCCGTAATAAGCTCCAAAATTCTTGTAGTGTTATATGTCACTTTGTGCCTAGAATTTTTATTCTTTGTATAATCATGTGATTGTCTTGATAATAGTTGAGTCATAATAACTGGTCTAGTTCTGAAGCATATCTGTTAAGCATCTGCACACACCACGTTTCTGGTTGTATGTTCGTTTGCATGAGTTTATTGATCTTTAGTCGCCTAATTGCATTTGTTGAGATGTTGCAATTTGGTTGGTTTGTTCATAGTAAGGGGGATCGCTGCATTTTCATATAGATTGCATTCATGCATATTTTTTATTTATTTTTGAGTCTGTGACGCTTGAGGACAAGCATCGATTTAAGTTTGGGGGTGTGATAAGTGGCATTTTATACCACTTAGAACATCTTAAAATGGCTTAAATTGGTGCCTTGAAATCAAGTATTTTATGTATTTGATGCGTTTTTCTAGTGTTTATGCATTTCAAGGTATTAGTTGCATTTCGGAGGAGTAATCACCAAGAATAAGCCTCGGCATGTGTTCACCATTGCGAGAGGAAAGAAAGGGGCTAATTACGATGAAGAAACGGAGCAAACTCAGGAAAAATCCAGTAGGGTCCTGAGCGCCCGCTCAGCTATGCTGAGCGGCCGCGCAGGGTCGGGAAATTAAATAATTATTTTTAGACTTCTACTTCTGTTTGGCTTCCAACTTCTATGTAATCTGAGTTTTATGGGACTAGTATATAAGTAGATTTGGAGACATTTTCACGAGGTTAGATCGTGGTATTAAGAAAGGAGCGAAGGAGATAAGGAAGAAGACCGTTTTAGCACACAGCAACGAAGAGGAAGCATATTTTCTTGTGATTCTTATTTCGTTGTAACGTTGGATGCTAGTTTTCTTACTTTGAACCTATTTACTCTTGTGACGTACTCTGATTTAATATAATTAGTTTAGTTATTATTTTCTTGTGTTTGTTTATCATGATTTCATATGAACCCATGATGACGATAAGTGCTATTATGGGCTAATCATCATCATGGGGTCTCAACGGATTTACTATGGAATTCTTTAGTTAATTGTTTAATACTTTAGTGTGTGATGATTGTATGATATCTAGTATTGGTTGTGCGTATTCGTCTTATGTGCGTCGTGAACATATAAGATAGGGTGTTAATCTCTTGTGAAGCGACGGTGGATCTTGAGATTTAGAACTTGCCATGCTAGCATAGGTTCATGTACGATGTGCATGATTAGTGGCTAACTCTAACAGTTTTATTTGCCCTGTGTAATCAAAAGGAATAACTTGTACTTAAATCGTTGTGTTGTCAATTTCTGTAGACATATAGGAACTCAACATAATTGATGACTATTCAACTTCTATCTTAATTATGGATGCTTGGTAGAATGGTATTAGTGCAATGAAAGTTGGCTTTTATCAGTTTCGTGTTATTCGATTAATATCATCACTGTCACATGCTAAAGGTAATAACAATAACTATTGAAGGAAGTAGTAATGAAGTTGTGATCTCATGAGTGTTTTAATATTGTTAATTGAAGTGTTATTTAAGTGATAAACTAAGTAATTAATTGTAGTTAATATTTAGTCAACAATTCTAAGTGTTAGTGTCTTAACATTGAGAAGTAATCATACGTTGGTGCGTGAGTCTAATTAAACAATAATTAGTCTGAGTCTCTGTGGGAATGAACTAGAAAGTATTTTATATTACTTGCGAACGCGTATACTTGCATGAATATTAGCGCGTGTTTTCGCCCTAACACAGCTACCAAGATCATCATGTATATACGCAATAAACATTATGTACAGATTCTCGTGGAACATAGATTATTTTCAAGTACTTTATTCTATATTGAGTTATCCAAACCAATATTATTGAGTTATATATACAGCTTCAATCTTGTTGAACATTCGGTCTACAGTATGCTTAAAGAGAATATTCACCGAGGAGCCATTATCAATCAGTATCCTACTGACTTCATTATCGAAAATATCTAAAGTTGCTACCAAGACCTTATTGTGATTAGGATTGACCCCCTCTTAATCCTTTCTACTAAGGTGATGATCATCTCCGGGAATGATTGAATAGATAGGACCTCATCTCTTAGGTCCGGGCTACAGGGGGTGAGTGAGAGCCTCCTAGGACCATGCTCACCATATATATTTACTTTTGTTTGATCATTTACCTTTCTGATTAGTGTCCCGGAAAATGTATTGACTCAGGTTCCCTTTCTTGACTCGTTCCTAGATGTACTTGAGAGATAGGCAATTTTTTATCTTGTGGCCATGTGTTTCGTGATAATCACATTGTCGATTATAGGGTCGGCTCTCCGGGGGAGTATGCATTGGCTTTGGAAGGTAATAGAATGGATTATCCTTGACCTCCTTTAGGATTTCTCCCCGGGTCCGTTTTAGTGGAGTCCAATCCGGCTCTTGTTTGGGCTCCCTAGCTTGCCTCGTTGGTCCTAGGTCACTCTTGGATTTCATTCTAGAACCAAGTCTATGGAATATAGGAGTTCTCTTCACCACGTGAGTCTGCTGGCTTTGTTTCAATTTTTTTATCTTGATGGTAACCTCCTTTCGGTCGGTCATCAGTGTTCTTGCTCCTAGATCCCCTGTTTCGGGTCATCCTCATGGCTTGGAGTACATCAGTCTTCTTGATGAACCTGGAAGCCATAAAATAGGCAGCATCCAGTCTCTGGGGTTCCTTGTCAGCTCCATGATATACCTCTCATTATGTTTCGGGTCCAAGTTCTGCAGGAAGATGCTTAGAGCTTCCCGCTCATCCAAGTTGGAGATCATATTGATTGCTTCCTAGAAATGCCTCATGTAGGCTGAGAGAGATTCATTGTCATATTATGCAATAGTTTCCAAATGGCACATGTGCAGCTCATGTATTTTGTTGGCTTGAAACCTCATGAGGAACGCTCCCTAGAACTCTTTCCAGTTATGGATGCTTCAAGAGGGGATCCAGATTAACCATCTTCGGGCCCCTCCCTTGAGAGTTGATGTGAAGAATCTAGACTTGGTCAAGTCATTATAACAGTATATTTTGTCTATCTGTTCAAAATAATTCAAGTGTTCTTATGGATCTCACAGCTCATCGAATGAGTCAAAATTATAGTGTTTGAGGCCTCTTTGTTGGGGAATGGCTGATGGATGTCAGAGTTTCCCCAACTTCTATTCTAGAGTCCTTCTCCATTTTTTTTGTAGTTCATAAATCATATCCTTGAGGTCCTGCTGCCCCTCATCATCATCAGAAATGACCTCGGGGGTCGGGTCTCTCCAGGTCCTTTTAGTCCTGGACTTGGCAAGTAGATTCTCCTCCTCTAGTTGCATTCTTTTCTGAATTTTAAACTCAAGCTCTTTATCCAACATCTTCTATCTGGTTACTTCTGTTTCATTTTCCTTACTTTCAGCTTTCTGATTCTTCTTTCCCTTGCCCTCGATACACTCAAAGACAGAGGGTCGGGACTGTTGAGAATCCCCGGTCTCTTTCGGATCATCTTTATGTTCAGCTTCTTCCTGGCCCGGATCTGCTCTTCTCTGAAGAGCCGAATTGCTTCAACCAACTTATCATTAATTAGGTTAGTCTTGTGTTCTTCCACGACCGGGACATTGGTGTACTTGTACTGATTTAGCTCAAAGAGGTTTCTAGCATCCTGGGCTGGTACTACCCACTCCACCGGGGTGTGGGTTAATGGTTGCTCCTGAAGAATGTCTCGATTTTGCTCCCGGGTCCTAGCTGATCATGGTCCTGGACCTGTGTGCTTGCAGAGGGTTTTCCAACTGTAATCTTGCCTGCTCTAACCATTGTCTCAATAGTACCAAAAACAACTGACTAAGATTTCAAGCTCATAATATAGAACTATGGTTTCTTTTCAAAAATAGTCAACATTACTCGGCACAATAACAAACAAGTTTGCGGAGTTTGGTTAACAATATTGTAGAATGACTATAACTGGGTCTAAACCAGAATGACAGTATACAAAACGAAGCAGATCTGGGTTCTAAAACAAAAAAATCTATCTATAGCGCACACAAATGTGGCTTAAATAAATAAAACGAAGCTCACACAAACGTGGCTTAAATAAAAATCATTAATAGTTATGACAGAGCTAGGTTTCTTGAATTCTTATATATTAAAGAAAAGGACTATTTCAAGAGTTTGCGGATAAAGATGAGTCCAGGGGCACTGAGACCTAAGGACGTTTGACCCCTCCTTCTAGAGCTAAATGGTAACTCCGAAATGCGGGTTGGTCCTTTTGATTCCGCGTCTGCACCCTTCTTGCAGTTGTGGTATAGCTGTCGTTGGGAGTCTGCAAAATAACACCGGAGTGTAGTTTGAGCCCCACGGTGCCGCCGGCGTGAGAAGACCCTATCAATCTTGTTTCAAAAATCGGAGGGGGTTTTGGCATCTATACCATACAGGCTTATACCCTATCAATCTTTTTTTAAAACTGCTCCCATTTACAAATTCAATGGCATAATCCAAAAATGCTAGTGGCTCGGACTCTCTCTAGTGCGTCGTAGAGGATAAAAAGCGTCAAAGTAGAGGAGCACTACACTGGTTAGCTAAACCGCAAAAATATTTCAAGTCTTAAACCAGATTCAAAAATTTGGTAAAAATTAAAATGAATTCTGACACTCTTAAATAATTAGTAATAAATTCTTTTGATACCAAATATATTATGTTTTCTGTTCCTCCGATTGAGCAACTTGCAACAAGGTGAAGTTAATTTAAGACATGCATGTGTAACGGGATTTTCTTTTAAAGATTTTTCTGGTGTATGTCCATGGGCACATGATTAGAATTAGTGCTTGATAAGGTGTACACAAAATATTGATGGAGAGCTCATTAATAATGATGGACCCCTTGCATGCACAAAAATCTCCACCAATAAAATTTTTACAACCCATCAATTACACTTTCCTAGCATGTGCCCATGGGCATACACTAGACAAACCCTTATTTTAATTATTCTTTAATGTATAAAAAAGTGACAGAGTGCATTTATGTTGTGTTTTTGGTAGGCATATTTACAAATCGATCCGAACTTAGTTTTGAAGTAAATTTTATATTTTATTTGGCCGAAACGAGCTATCATATTGAATAAAATATGCGTTCGAGTTCGAACTCGTTAATTAACGAGCTAAACACATATTTTATTGATAAAAGATGATACGAACACAAGTCGATGACGAACGAATGGTTAGACGATAAAAAATTTCGGATAATTTAGCCTAATTTCTTTTGGATCAAGTAAATTTAATCTTAAATTGTTAAAACTTAGAATTATTACTCAAAAATATACATGTATATGTCATTTTTTGGAGTTGCACAACCAAAAGCTCGACTTCAACTTATTTTCTTAAAAATACATTTTTTATTCGAATTTAGCCTCAAATTTTAAACGAGTCAAACCGAACCGAGCTCCAACTTGTTCGCGAACAACTTACTTATTCACCTTTTCTTATTGTTATGAGTTATGACTATGAGTTAAGCTAATCCTACTTAGGTTTTAGAGAATAATATACTCCTCGATATCTGTAAAAACCCAAATTTTTGACATCGGTAAAAGACCTTTATGAACAGTAACCTTGCTGTTTAATAAAAACTTTTGCGACCACACCATATACAAGTATTAATTTAAATTTCCGAGTTAATATTATGATTATACGTAACAAATGAGTGTATGTAAAAGTCGTTATTTTTCGAAGAAAACTAATATTTCAAAATGGCCTTATTTTACAAGCTATCGAGGGGTACGAGAATTGCACTACGACCAAGGATTTAAAATCCTACGAATAAAACTCAAGTTCAAGTATGAGAAAAGATAAGGATTATGATTAAAATATTTACACCGCGAACCACTTACGAGGATTGATCGAGATTATGAGTAAACGTTAAGTATTACGTAAGTGAACGAATAAATGAATAAAACCCATACAACTTCCATAAAACTCCCATGCAAACTACAAGTACAAGAAACCAAATCAAGCCAACCAAACTAATGCAAGTATAGTTGGAAACAAGGATCCATGAATTAAGAAAAAGCTAGAACATAGTTCCATGTTTTCTAACTTTATTAGTACTTGGCCTTGACCTTTCACTCCTTCAATCCTCACTTGAGTAAAAATGCAGTCATGTATCAATATATGTATTATACAAAATAAATACACTAAACTTCCAAATGAATCCAAGAAAAGCTCCCTCTCCCTCACTTTTTCTCCCATTTTGGCCATTCAAGAATACCAAAGAAAGAAAAATTCAAAACTCACATTCTACTCATTCAAAAATCACCCAATTTTTACCAAGCCTCCTTAATATCATGGATAAGTCACATACCAAATTTGAAGCTCATCCATGGAGTTATCAATTTTATACAAATATTTGAAGTTGAGGGTGTATAGTAACTCCGAAAATTACTTTTTATTTTCTTGATTTTCCATAGAAGTTTAAGACTTCTAAAGCTAAACCAAGATATTTCGAAGGATCTTATACCCTTATTAAGTGTTTATAAACTTCAAAAAAGGTTTAAATATCATCCACACTTTGATTTACTTGAGATATAAGTTTGAGTTTAAGATATGTTTAAGTTTATGTGGTTTCATGGAGTTTGGATTATGAATGTTGATTTCTTGATGGTTAATTGTTGTGAGTTGATGTTGATAAAGTTAACATAGATCTTATAAACTGAACTTGTAAGAAATATTGTGGATTTGAGGATTGGGTTGTTGTTAAATGGATTTAACATAGTTAAACCGGAAATTGTTACGCGTATAACCGTTCTAATGTTCGTGTTCCTTTAGGACTGTTTTGAAGTATAATTCTGAACTGTAAAACAAATATTTTTGAACACCAATTAACATAAATGTAAAGTTATTTGTTTCTAGTTTGTAGCCATATAAAGATCGTATCGAGATAATCTACGGATTAGGCGAAAGTCATTTTAATGAACGTAGTTGAGAAAACTAAATTGCTACCTAGTGCTAACTTTGAGGGTATAATTAAGGCCCTTAAACATTGATTAAAATTATGAAACTTGTCCAGTAGTTTACTTATACAGTGGGGAAGCGTTCTTTAAAACTTGAGATAAAGATGTAAATTTTTCAATTTTATAAAACTGTCGGAGCGAATGCCGAATAAGGAGAGAGTACCAAAAATGACCGCGGCGTATCCACCACATATAAATTGTTGCTTCGGGGTTTTTTACCCTCTGCCCATACAACCATTTTTAAATAATTTGTTCTAAAGTGTTTCTAGATCGTGCACGCGAAAATGGTGCGTCGATTGAGTTAACGGTTTGGGAGAAATTAATGTTTTAGTGAAAGCGGTATGAATAGTAAAATTTCGTGGTTGACCAAACTTTTAAAATATTTTTCACCTATTTAAATTCATTTCATCATAATGAAACTTTTATGATAAATATTAAAAATACTCAAGAAGCTCCTCGAGGTGGTTTCGTATAAAAATATTAATTTTTTTGATTTATTAAAAATGTTAGAGTGCGAGTCGCGTAATAGTAACATTCGGTAAAGTCAACTTTAGAAGACCACTTTGACCGTCCATTACGACCAAGAGTTGATAGTTATTTCAAGTAAGTTGAATATCGAAAACCGTAATGTATTACACTTATTAGTAAAACAAGTCATTGATGGGATTAGAAATACTGATCAAGATTATGATCTTTATTGATTAGAAAACTAGGAAAAAGTGGAAGTCAGAACACGTATCTTGGACTTCAGGAAAGTTTACAAACCCTACTTCGTATAATGTTGTATTGTGGAAATTAATTTACTGCATTTACATATAAATGTCATATTTGCCATGATTGCAAATTACGAGTTTTACGTATCGATATTAATTGGAAATACAATGTGTATATCGTATTATATATTAAAACTAGTGAGTAGTGTAATGATAATTTATAGACCGAGTCGGTCAGCTTGTATTAATTAAAAACCTGGAAATCATTCTGGAGATGTTTTGGACGATTAAAGTGTAATTATTTTATTTCAAGGAACTCGATGTCCTCTTGTGAAGTATTAAATACCTCGAATTTATTTAAAACGACTTCCAAATATCGTATTCCCTCAACTATATTTAATTACTCGAATAATGAATATTATTTCAGATATTCATATAAAAAGGAGAAGTATTCTCCGACGATTATTTTATTTTAAACTAAATCATTTAATATTTATTAAAGATTAATTTATTTTTTTAAACATAAATTAGTTGAGGAATATTATTCCAAATAATCTTTTAAAACAAAATTATTTGAGGTTTAATTTTTTAATAATGATTAGTAATTATTAAATATTTATTAAATGATTGAATATGATTTAAAATCATAAAACCTATTCTGAAATATTTTTTGAGTTCCAGAAAATCATTCTAATACTTTTTTATCGTCGAAAAATATTATTTCGACGTATTTTAAATATTTTGACTATGGTATCAGAAGAAACTCCCCCTCATTTATTTATCTATTGATAATGGTCAACTCACATTATCTTAGTACTTTCTTCGAAAATTCTCGGAAGTACATATATATACATATGAAATGAGTTGTGTCTATCAACAAGCAAAACGCTTGGGGAACTTCGATGCAGTTCGAGTTCTTGGGATATGATAGAATTCTTCAAAGGACTAGGAGGGGTAGACTCGAGTACTACGAGTACTAGGGTGACTACCAAAGTTACCGCAGACGAAGGTACTCTGTGTACTCAGTACCCTGTGAAGTGTGTATACCCGAAATGGGACACATAGCCCGAATGCGGCCAGGGTGATAACCAGGATACAAAAGTGTCGTCATTCTACTAGTAGAAAAGGTTAAAGATTCCCGTATTACGACTGATCATCGTGTACGGTGGCTCCAGTAAATGTCATATTCTTCCAATTGAAATTGAGATACAATACCGTAACCCAAGGTTAGGTGTTGGGTTTAACATTAAACTATTTGCAGACTAAATAAGTTAATCAAAAGCATTGTTTTGAAAAGAGGTGTATAACACCAAGAAAGTGATTCTCCTGAGTATATAATTCTATCGAGAGCATTATCAATATTTTTGATATATATAAAATATGTGATTTGATTTAAAGAGAAAAAAGGTGTTTACCACCAAGTTTTCAAATCGTCCAATGATACGATAAAGTATTATTTTAACAGTTTTTTCTAAACTGTATTATACATTATGAATGAGTATTATTGTTCACTCTTACTTTCTTTTAAATGTCACAACATAACAGATAACCAGAATGTCAGTGAACGACCTAGCCGACTGCAACCACGAGAAGAAGTTCTTGCAGCATTACTTTAAGAAAGCCTGAACATTTAGATAGGCTTCAAATAATTGTAAGATGATTGTAACTTGATGTAGAGGTTACGAATAACAATTTGAGATACTATAAAATACATTTGAGTTGTTTAAACAGATGATGTTTGTTGTATATTGTTTATAAGACTATAACTTGTGTGTAATTAGGATCTGTAATATGAAACTATCGGATTATTGAGTCAATACAGGATATGCATGATTGAAGGATCACCCCAGATGCCTGAACCTGAATTTGGGTACGTTACAATCTCATTATGCATGTCCTTTCTGAAACAAAAATTTGTCCTAAATATATTTATCAATATCTTTTTAATTACAATATTAATGGTAGTTTTCCAAAACTACCTCTACAAATATTACTCTCAAGATTTGACTATTTGAATTAGGAAATAATGTACGGAAGTGCCTCTTTTACAACTAAAAAAACATGTGGTAAAAGCGTCAAGGTGAGTCTGGGAGACAGACGGAGTACATAATTTTGAAGAACTCACATTACCTTAATTTTGAACGATAATTAAACAGTCCGCTTCTCCTCAAAAGAGCAAGAGAGATGAGGTCATGGAGATATTGTTAATCGGGATATTTTGTGCAAGTAATGATTTCACAGTAAAATATTGTACACACACATACATTTTCTGGAGTCAAAGTCAGTTGCTGTTGAGTAGTAATTTAGGGTGTCAGTGACTCGGTACTCATCTTCCTTCACCAACTTTATGACTATGAGTCTGTCTATACTCTTTTTACCACTCCTATAACTCAATATGTGAACATTTTCAAAATTAAATTTATAACAGACCAAGTATATATATATATATATAAAACAATAATTTCTAAGGCTGATAAAAGTAAGACGAACATATAAGTTATCTCAACCAAATTTGGAAATTTTAACAAGATCTGTACTCGTATTATTATTATACACTCTAGTCGCCAGTCGTACATTCCGTTTAACCACTCTTGTTTGTATAATGACCCGCGCTTACATTCGGCTGTTGCGTGTGAATAATAACTCACCTTTATTCACACCCATATCTCTCTATTAGATTTGCTTGTTCTTTTTTATACTCGCCCAATTGCTGCAACGTTTCTAAGTGGGTAACAATTGTTAGTTGGGAGATGGAAGTTGCAGTTAAAGACTCTGCAGATACACAGCAACTACATTCATATTACTCCACCAGTCCCAGCTGTTGGTTTTGCATTTCCACTGCACTGCTCCCAACATTTTTCAAGTCTACCACCAAACTACCAAATTCAACTATAAATTCTCCAGCTACCTGTACCACTTTCTTTTTTTCAGATAGATTTGTGTTAGTACTACTAATCGTCCAGTCTAGATTAACATCCTCTTTCGGTATTATATTCAAAATACAAAGAAAACAAATAAACGGCAAAAGTATATCATGTACATATATTTAGGATCTTGACTAGCTCCTTTTCATGTATTCTGAATGTAGAAAAATATAAAGACGGAAATCCTTCATCAAAAAAGATAGACGTCTAATGGGATATCATTGCTGCTTGAGTTTCACTCTCCTGGGCTACCCAAATCTTAAAGCATGTCACCCGAAAAGTTATAATCTGTAATTTCAATACAAATGGACTTGAGATTCACAACTCGGACAAACAAGTGGGAAAACTTAGGTCCGTTGATAAAAATAAAACAATGCAAACTGAGCCGGTAAAAATATGCCATAGCTGCTACTGCATTTAAGATGATCAATAAATATATGTTCTCGCTTAGTGGATAGAACTCTGGTAATTAGACTCTACCCAGATATGGATGCTACCATGGTCCCACAATAAATCAAACTATAGATTTCTATAAACTATGGAGTAAGGTTCTCTCGAAAAATTAAAAAAGTTACTTTTTCACTTTACATATTGCAAGGCTACTATAAACAAAAGTTCCAATCAAGCTATATTAATTTAAACATAAAACGTCTATCAAACCACAATGTTCACATATTTAAAAAAGCTTTTCAGAGGTCCTCCCTCTGCCATCCCATATAGTCGTTTAAAGCTTAACATATATAAGAAATTTTCCACCTTAGGTATAATATATAGTTACAATCTGGGAGCTCAATGTTTGATATATTGCTTTAGGTGAATTATAAGAGACAAAAATAATTCAATGGTATTATATGAGAAAGGGAGTGGGAAGAATTATATCACAATATGCAACGCAAAGCTTAACAATTTGAAAAGTAACTAGTTCAAGTTTGAAAATGAGCAAGCAATATTATACTCGATATAATGCATTCCAGCTTCCTTAATAGAGAATAATGCATAATGCGATACCTTTACATACTGTCTCTCAGGTTAAGCTTTATGTTTTCAACTTTCAGAGATAACTGTTGTTTATGTTGCTTAATATCCTTAAGTACTGAAAGCAGTTTCGCCCTATAAAATTCAGACTTCCTATTTGCGCATTCCAGTTCTTCAGTAAGTTCTCGAATCTTCTTGTCCATATCATCCTACAATATAAGACCAGAACTTTCAACTATAAATGTTGTATCGTAGTTACCGACACAATTAACATATCAAAGTGAATAAATGTAGGACGAAGAATCCTGTTAGTATTAGCTCATGAACAGTTGACCAATAACATTCATGACCAATTAAAAAGAAATTCTTGAAGTTGATACTACAAATACTTTAATTGCGGGCCAGGTTATTAACATTTAACAAGAACAATACAGACAAATGTACAAGAGGACTTTAACAATGAGCTAAAAGAAAATGTTGTGTAATATATACAGCCCAATGCAGTCATTTATATCAAGATATCACACTTGCATGATTCAACCACCTGTATATAATAATTTCGCACATTTAACTGATGAAAACAAATAAAACACAAAAATTAGTGCCACTCGGATTATTTTCTTCATCATAAGTTATGCAGTTTATCACAAGTTCAAGTTGATCGATGGAAGTATTACTAAGCTATTAATTTAGAGAGAGCAGTAGAGCATGTTTAGGAAAGACCCAAGTTTTTACATTTACCAAAGAGAAAGAAGTCGAATTAAGTTTACATTAATACATTCTGCGATAGTATTAAACTTTAATGGAGATAAAGCTGACTCCTCTACAATGAATTTTTTCCAGTTTCATCTAGGATAACAAGTGTCTGATTGTAATATTGTTGTGGTTATAATACAAAAAGTAAATAGCCATCAAGTGTACAGGACGGAGCAAGGAGAAAAAATCACTAGAAAGAATTTGAGTTTTAAATGAGTATCAGCATTAACCATACTACATAGTCCATATTCCTGAGAAGTTGAATGGCTATTTGGATCATCTTGCCAGAGAGGCTATGGAAGACCCCTTAACAATGAAAGTTTTTGCTACGGATTGCTGGGACTTTGGGAAAAAGTTATCTACTAAATGACTAACTTTGGGGAATTGATCAAGGCCAATGGTTGAGTTCCTGATATGTCCCTGGTAATTTTAAAAATCTCATTTACTAAATGCATAGAATAGTATTTAGTAAATGGAAATAAAGAACCTTTCCCTGAGTAGAACCAATAGAGATAATGCAGCTTTAGTTATCAATTTGTTGAATTAAATTTTATCCAAGTTACCCGAACTCTAATATAGGAAGTGGACATGGGAACTGGGAACACATCAAAGAAGTCCAACTCTCAACTTCGGAAATATTAGATCCTTGGATTTGATTTTAAAAATAAGTATAAGTGTCGCAACTCGGCATGCAAATTACTTATTGTCACGTGGGCCTAGTCACCAGTGGTTGAGGAAGAGGAGATGGGTTTGATTCTAGTTCCCGACATGCTACTAGGGGTCATTTTCAGGAAACAGCATCTCTCTCTCTCTCGAGTAGGGTCATGGGTGCGTACATCCAACCCTCCTCAGACCCTACTCTTCAAATGGGATAAGTTAGGATGTCTCCCTTTTTATATTCGCTAATAAACTGGTTCATCTGTTATATTTGTAATCATTTATTCAAAAAGGATCTATATGCACTTGCACTGCCTATTAAAAATTAAAATAGTGGAATGAATGAATCAAAAGGAAAACCAAAATGTAAGAATTGAAGAACATTTGAAAAACTGGGAACAACAATGAAGAACTGGAAATTTTACCCTTAAACGGCTTTCTTATCCATTGTATTATAATTGATTTCCTTGAAGCGAAGACACGAGACACTTAAGAGGATGACTTTGGCTGGGGAAAAACAAGTCCAGAGAGATTAAATATCATTAATGTTGTAGTACGGACAGTGGACATGAGAACTGGGAACACATCAACGAAGTCCAACTCTCAACTTTTGAAATTTTAAGATCCTTGGATATGATTCTAAAAATTAAGTATAAGTGTCGCAGTTTGGAATGTAATTAACTTATTGTTGCATTGGCACAGTGGTTGAGGTGCCCAATCGATGACCGCGAGCCAAGAGGTAATTGGTTTAACTCTAGTACCTAGCATACCTGAGGTCATTTTCTAGAAACAGCCTCTCTACTCTGTTTACTCTCTTGAGTAGGCATAAGGCTTCATACATCCAACCCTCCTCACTCCCTGCTTTTCAAATGGGATAAGTGAGGACGTCTCCCTTTCCATATTCAATAAATAAACTGGTTCATTTGTTATATTAGTAATTATTTATTCAAAAGGACCTATATGCACTTGCACTACCTATTAAAAATTCTAAATAATGGAATAATTAGTTTAAAAGGAAAACAAAAATGTAAGGACGGAAGAACATTTGAAAAATTGGGAACAACAATGAAGAATTGGAAAGGACATGGGAAGCCAAAGAGGACATGGAACACATCAAAAGTAGTCCAACTCTCAACTTTGGAAAGTTTTAAATTCTTGGATATGACTCTAAATTCTAAAAATTAGCATAAGTGTTCAGGCAACGGAGTAATAAGGTCGAACGCATTCGAAGTAGTTTTCGGTATTAGCGTAAAGACCTAAAAGATTCCTAGTGAAGTTGATTTGATATGGTAGAAGACTTAACAATGGTTTATAGATTTTATAATACGAATGCCTGAAAGCGGAACTAGTCGTCTGTGAATCAAACCAATTGCACTAGGCGTCAGTGATTTGTGAAAGGAAAATAAGTATTATTATTAGAAGAACTGTTAAGTGGGATTCGTATTCGAGAAGGATGTTCAAGGTTTAAATACGAAGACTTGAATATTGGAAGACTTGAAAATTGAAGACTTGAAAGGACTATAGCTCAGAACCTAAGGATTCTTGATTAAGGACTTAAAAATAATTTTAAGTACTTTGTAGTTTGTACTATGCTGCTTGGTTGAGTCATAGAGCTTAGGCTTGTAAAATCGAAGTACTAGGACTTCACACAAGGCAACATAGTCGAGTCCTAGCTATACTGAGCAAATAAGTCCACTTGTAGCTCTCTACAAGAGATTGGTCGAGCCATTCTAGCCGATTTCTAGAGTGTTGGCTTCTAGATTCTATGTACCAAGGCTCTACTACTACTATTGGTCGAGTCCTAGACTCTCTATGGTGCATTTGGTTGAGTCCAAGGTGTTGGTGAGGAAAAATCAAAGGCAAACTCTTCTAGGAAGCATTCTTGTCGATTCCCGGACCTTGGTTGCTAGAGTCCATGTCATAAAAGCTCTGCAAGGTGAAGTTGGTTGAGTCCTGGCATCTACAAGCCATTATAGTCGAGATCTAACTTCATGAGTTTAAAATTTTTGAAGGCAAAATACAAGGAGCCTTTCTTGGTTGATTGCTTGAAGTTAATAACTTGATTTGGTCGAGTTCTACACGAAGAAAAGGACAAGACAACACCTACAAGATTCCTTTTACTTGGTTTATATGAAGCCACGTCAACCTATCTTTCCAATCAAGCTACCTATTCTATATCAATCAAACCTCAATTGATTTGACAAACATTCTTCTCTAGCACAATATAGAGAATCTCTGCCAAAACGAATACTCTTGATTGAATCATTCGATTTCTTTAAGGTTTTCAAAGGAGAAGTGATGTCCAAATCAATCTACACCATCTAATAAAGTCTTACATAGATAAACTGAATTATATAGTTCATTTATATTGTAAACTCATCTTTATAAGGGATATTTAATTTAGAGTGATATAATATACACTGGATTTAATAAGATATCTATTTTTATGTGTTTGTTTTTCTTGTTGAATTGAATATTTGTATTCGGGGTTGTAAGCAAATCCCACGTGGTTATATTTCTTAATGAAAGAATTTAACCCCAAAATGTGTGTTTGTGTCTTTCGTTTTAAGTTTCATAATTCCGCTGCACAAGTTTTGAAAAATGAATATAAATACATTTACCCCATCTGTATTTAATCTTTGGACCTAACAATAGGGTCATTTTCTGAACAACCTCTCTACTCTACTCTCTTCAGTAGGGGTATGGTTGCCTACATCCAACCCTCTTTACACCTTGTTCTTCAAATGAGATAAGTGAGGACGCCTCCCCTTTCATATTCACTAATAAATCGGTTCATTTATCCTATTAGTAGTCATTTATTCAAAAAGGACCTATATGCACATGCATTCCCTACTAATATTTAAGTTAATAGAATAAAACAACAATGAAGAATTGGAAAGGACTTCCTCCTTCAGATATAAATTCTCACCCTTGACCAGCTTTCTTCACCATTGTTATAAAATTGATTTACTTGGAACCAAAGACACTTAAGAGAATGACTTTTGCTGGCTAATGTCTTTACATTGCAACTATAAGTCCTAAGAGATACTGTATCATTAATGGTATTGTATCTACATGCATTGCGAATGTGTTATTAAATATATTTAATTGCAACATGATATATCAAAATATCATGTCATTCAGTAAACAAATAGTCTTTAATCATAACTAACAAATAAACACAAGTTATATTCTAGTACTCACTTGTAGACCATTATTAGTTATATGTAAATATGTAGAGACATCTATATAAACGTGGGAAATTCATCCAAGCTTGCTCACCGCTGAATGCATTATATCAGCGATCCTTAAAGGTCCTCAAGTGTATCCTATGGGTTGTGGCAAAGAGGGTATCTGAGGTAGGTGACCTACCAGGAAATTGGTGCTGAACAGAGAATACTGAATACAAAGAACCTTAACCTATGTAATGCAGGAAAGCCATGAAAGACCTAACAAAAAAACACGAGTCAAAGTCAAACAACACTACAGGCCTTCGAAGACCAATATATATATAAGAATGTTTTTTTTAAAAAAAAATTATTATCATGGTTGATATAATATCTCTTAGGTTAAGATTAGAAAAGCTTATCATTTAGAAACTGATTTGACGAGGGAAGACTGTGTAACTTTATTATAACGATGAAGGTTATGGATCATTCATATGTATATCTAATATTGAAACTTTTACTTCTGTCTGAGATTATTGTTGGAAATCCATGCTAATTTCATTGTCCTAATCTCTGTCTTGCCTAATTTTACATGATTAAAACAATGTTCCTAATAAGTTTATGAGTTTGGGTGGACCAAGGTCGGCTAGAGCTTTATTCAGAAAGATCCCTTAGTACAGAGGGATGAGCCCATGTGAGTTAATTAGGAATCCAAGACTGGATGTAATGAGGCCTAGTCCAGGCCAACATGGGGAGGGGGAGCCATGCCCTATCCCTATGTGAGAAGAGGGAGAACTCTACGGTTGGTTGGAATCATGTATCTAATTAGTTTTTGAGTTTGGGTGGACCGAGGTAGGCTAGAGCTTTATTCAGAAAGATCCCATTATACAGAGGGGTGAGCCGGTATAAGCTTAATTAGGGGTCCAACAGTGGATTTAACGAGGCGGCCGACATTGTGTGCAGGGAAGCCATGCCTATCCCTATTTGAGAAGGGGAGAACTCTAAGGGATCCCACATAGGTTGTGGGAGTCGCTAAGAGTTTACAAATGTGAGGGAAGCAGTCATCCTAGAAGCTACTTTTGCAGTTGAGACAATAGCAGTTATCACATGGTATATTTTATAGATAAAAGTTGATTATGAAAATATGTGTAACTTTATCATGATAGGATTCAAGTTTATTGGTAACATAATATTCAGATTACTATGATTATTGAAATTTTTAGATTTCCGTGCAAGTATTTCTGTGATTTTTCCTTCGTATGATAGTTCCAATCTGTATGAAACATCATCGATTTGGACCTATTGAAGAGAGAGGCTTCGAAAAATATACACATCTCTGAAAATGTAAAATCACCACAAAATCACAAAATGACCGGCATGGCCTCAAGGTTGTACCCACAAAGCACCATCTAAAGGTTACAGTATAATGGTGAATAGAAGTCTTCCATCAATTTGATTTTCTCTATCCTGGGTACATCTCCTATGGATGACTTATATACTTATCTACTTACCTCAAGCAGAAGAGAATAAATTACAAAAATTGAACACTTGAAGTAAAAATTTAAAAAAGAACAAGAAAAAAAATCTGATAAGTTATTTCGAGATTAACAAGCATTTATCCCCAAAATACAAAGAGAAAGCGCAGAGAAATATAACTTTTTCCATAAGATTTAACATGTATAAGACCATAGTTAACATGTAAAACAGTAAAAGAATGAATCTCAGACAGTAAAAGTGCCAAGATGAAGTAAATAACCTCAGACAGCTGTTGACCCATGGTCCCCTGCTGATTCCAAGTGCTATGAGTTGCTCGATTGGACAAATCTTCCTTATTACGCCCACTCATCATGGCCATTTTTCCCTCATTCTTAATGGCAAAACCAACTATATTAGAAGCCTCTTGTAGAGCATCTACTGCCACAATGTAAGTATCGACTGATTCCGCACCTTCATCCACAAATTTAAAGGCTTCACGGCGTAGAGTATTATATCGGTAAATATGAGACTCCAAATAGCTGCTATATTTGTTGTTAGAATGCTCTTCCAAGATAACGCTGCTTTTTGCATTTCTAGTCCATCTTTTCAAAACATAATGAGATGGAAGGGTAAGAACATTTGTTACTCTAAAGACAGCCAGTACATGCCTACAAAGAAGACCTGAGAACTCAAACATCTTGCAACTACATTTAGCTCTCATACCTAGGACATCAAATTTGACATAGTTTGCTTTATGGTTCTCCCCATATTTCGCGACCTGGTAGGTTGTGATTTCTCCATTGTCCTCTACTTTTGAAGCCATGAAAGTAAGTGTCCCAACCAGCTCCTCCTGGAATCTCATGAATAATTTCCTTGTGTACAACTCAGATGCTTGTTTCTCCATCGGAGAAGGGGTCCTCAGAACAGGAGAACTGTTTATCGTGTCATAATCAGCTTTTACTTCTTTCTCATTCCGACTCTCCAATGCTTTTTCATATAATTTAAAGAACTGACTCAAACTAGTTGAAGCATTAACATACCCATCAAAAAAAGAGTTCATACTATCACTGCGTTGGGTAATAGACATTTCTGCAAAAAAGCTATCACGCATATATACTAGCACCCATTGCCGACGAACAGAGTACAGTGTTTGAAGCCATTCATGATCCCTGAGTTCATACTTGTCAACTAGAGAAAACCAGAAAGACTCAAAATCATCCACTGAATCAGTCAAGTTTACACACTTATGGAAGTCTGCCTCAAAACTTGGATGTTGAAGGAACATATGGGACAACTTCTCTTGGCATTTCTTGAAAATGTGCCATTTGCAGAAACGATGGCAGGCCTGTGGAAAAACCTGCATGATAGCTGAACCTATTAATGCATCGTAGTCTGTGGTAATTGATATCGGAGGACGTCCAGACATTGCAGTAAGCCATGTCCTAAATAGCCAGATAAATGATGATTCTGATTCATTTGTAAGGAAAGCACACCCAAACAACACTGGTTGTCCATGATGATTTACCCCGATAAAAGGTGCAAAAGGCAAGCGATACCTATTTGACCTGTAAGTTGTGTCAAATGTGACAGTATCACCAAAATAAGTGTAATTTTCCCTTGCCTTTGGATCGGCCCAGAAAACATTACCAGTAAATTCTTCTTCGTCACCCTGCACCGCATAGAAGAAGGATGGGTTATCTGCATGCATTTGTCTCAAATAATCCAAAAGCAGCTGAATGTCACCTTCTGAGCTTTTTTGGCGGTTATTTCTCATGTAATTCCTGCAGTCCACCTCAGTAAACCCAACTTTGCTTATACCTCCATATTCTTTAATCAAGGCTGACATGATACGGCGAGGACCCATCCCAGCTGCCTGCAAGGTGTCAATCAAGGTCTTAGCAGGGCCTGAGATTTGCCGATGGGAACGTAGGCAATGAACTTGATCAGGGGGGACCAGCTCATGATTGTGCTCCTTAACGAAACCTGAAACAACCCACTTTCCAGACTCTTCTTGTATCTTCACAGACAATGCTGCTTTGCATCCGACTCGGGTTATGGTGCGGGGACGTTTGATCTCTCTATCTTTTGTGCGCTTTTCATTCAAATTGCGGAACCCTTCTTTGGCACAAACAAATGACCGCTGAATGATTGCCCCATCCTTCCTTGACCGACGGGAAGAACTTACACGTGTGCTAAAGCCAACCCGCCGGGCATACGAATTATAAAATGCTTTGGCAGCCTCTTCAGATTCAAATTCCATTCCCTCATAAGGCTCAAGGTCCGGGTCTCCCTGAGGAACAAACAGTTGTCCACCACCAACACCCAACGAACTACTAAACGCAGCACCATCCACAGGTGAGCTATTGTCCATATCTTGGTCAACATCATCAAGAGCAGTTTCAATATCCACTACAACATCATCTCCCACACTTCCACCCCCCAAAGCTATATCAAATTCTAAGACCTCGTTATCCATGTTCACTGCCAATGTATCTCTTCCGCACATGAACCATGTTTCATTTGATCCCAAAACCTAAACTGTATATAAAACTCAAATTCATCACTTTAGAACACTGTTAAAAGCACACAAAAAAAAGCAAACAACTTTCAATAAAATACAACACCTAATTCCAATTTGGAAACACGAAATGCTTGGATAAACTACAAACAAACACCACATAAAACACTTAACATAAAAAAAACTTCAAAATTTAGCAATGCAAACAAAACATATAAACACAGTCGACTTGGCATACACATACATGAACCATAGAAAAAGAACACATGTAAATAAACTAAAGGTGTGAACTTTAAAAACAAGAAAAGAGTAACTCACCATTAATATAATGTAAGTGCCGCCTGTTTGTGTTTACATTTTAAAGGAATAATATAAAGCCCAGTGGAATGTAGAAGTTAGAACATTAAATTCTAGGGTTTGTATATTTACTTACATATGTTTGGGTAAAGTTATAGCAAAGTTAAAATCAGGGTTTAGGGGTAGTTTGAAGCATGATTGTTGGTAGGTACCTGTTTAATTCAAATTCAACAAAACAAGAGTTTGGGACAAAGAGAGGGAGCGGCAGAGGAAGGGGCGGGGGGGGGGGGGGGTAATCTTGTGCGCTGCGTCGTTCTATAGCCCCCCAATTTCCAAATATACAAATACAATGTCTTTCAAGTTCAACTAATATGTTAACTCATATGCTTCACATACCGCCCAATTTTTTAGGTTTGTTTGTGCGAGGTTAAAAAAATATGTATAAATTAGTGAAAAAAACGGTGAAATAGTTGTATCTATTAATTTATAATATATAAAAATGAGATGGTGCAGTAAAAATAGTGTTAAAAGAGAGGTAATTCGGTAAAGTAGTGGCATTTATTGACTATTTGGGATAAATTTTGAAATGTAATGAATTGAATGTTACATCCCAACAAAAAAAGTGTAAAAAAATAGTTTAGACACTGGGAGTATTTGTTTTCTCACCCAAAAAACAGAAATCAAAACAAACACTCTCCTTTTTTAGTTATTATCATATTATCACATCTATTTTAAATTTTCAAATAATTATTTTATGCAAATTAATGTCCTCGAAATCAAAAAATTATTAATTAATCAAAATACTAATTAATTGATAAATTAATAATTTATTAATTTTTCTTAATATATCAATACATACCATTAAAAAAATTAACAATATATTTATCAATGTATATAAATACTGAAAAGGTTATTGATTCTTGATTAAATGGATGTCGAAAAAATTATTAATTTTCTAACAAAAATTAAGCAGTGACAGAATTGGTGGATAACTAACAAATAATTAATAGTCTTATGCGAACGGAGAAAGAAGATGACGCGGAAGATGATAATATTAAATATTATGTTTAAGCCGGTCTCGTGAAATGATATATTTAAAGTAACACTAATATTGTATAATTTTGTTTTGCAATATATAGATAATACACCAGAATTCGGTAATTAAGTAGAAGACAAAATGAAGTAACAATTAAATTTCAAAATGAATCAGCTGCATTATAATCTTATTTATTTTTTAAAAAAATCTTAGAGTAACTATATAATTTGGATATTAAATGACATTATTAAGTTTATATATTATATGAGACTTATATGTTTTTATAAAAAAATATTATCTTATAAATTTAGCAAGTTATTAATTTACATCAAAAATTCTGAGTCAGGACTATTAAATTTTATTAATTAATCGAAATTATTAGCTTATCGAGTATTATGTATCGAGGTTTAACTTTATATTCAAACTCAGAATTTTAGTTCATTATTAAACAAGTTTATAACTCATGCTTTTCGAACTAATCACATTTATTATCCCTCAAATCAAATATGAAATATAATATTTTAAAAAAATTAAAAAATTTAAAAGATTGTTTAGATCTGTAGGTTTCGTGGTTTCGTTTCGTTTCGTAAAGTAAATTGTTTCATTTCGTGGTTTGGCTTTGTTGCTTGTTTAGATCTGTAGAATCTAGGCTGCTTTTTGTTCGATTTTCGTTGGTTTTTGTTCATTTTTTCTGGGGTTTTCGGAGTCTTGCTTCGTGTTCTTGGCAAAAACGAATGTATGTATAAGTAAAAAGTTGCATATTTTGCTTTTTGATTCTTGGGCACGCTATTTGTGGGAGAAGGGTTTTTTCTTGATCCGGGTATGGGGTGTATAACCCGGATCTAGGTTAGTCTAAATAGTTGAATCTGAATATTCAAAATTGTTTATGGACCCGGGTTAGGCTTATGGTCTCGGATCTGGGCTCTTGATTGCTTTATTGTGGTCTGGCTTTGGTTTGACTTTGAATTTGTATAAGTGTTTGAGTTCCTGCGTTTTCTTACTTATCATAGATGATCTGGATCGTTGATGTTTGGCCGGGTTGGACTTGCATTAGCGGTCCGGATTGGTAGGTTATGGTAGAACTAACATAATGTGATTGATCCGGACCGCTTAGCAAAAGATATAAAAATTGTAGGAACCCAGACTAACTCACATTGGTTTTAATAGGTATATGGTCCGGATCAAGCAGCTTCCTAGAAGAGTTTTCAATTGCTACCCGGGTTGTTCTAGTGAGAAGAGTGATTCTGATTCGTTTGAGAGAACACGTATCTGAGTCGAGATGGGTAAAAAAGCCTCTGCTTCCACAAAGATAACTATCAAGTTCCGGTATAAAAAGCTCCCGAAAAACTATGTTCCCTTTACTCCCGAGGGTTACTGGACCAATGTGAAGTATCATTTTGTCACTAAGTCCCCGGCTATTGAAAATAGTATTTATTATGGGAGAGTTAGGTACGAGAGGCAGAGTGATGGTCACCCTGGGGTTTATAACCAAGAGGCCCTCGAAAGGGCTTTTTCCGAGTTCCCTGTCAGTCGGGATCATTACCAACTGAAGGATCCTTATGTTGAGGCTGATCCGGCTGAGATGGATGAAGTTGTCCGGGCTGCGTTCCAGCTGACCCCTGATATTGAGTGGAGGTGGCCGGAACCCCATGAGAGGATCTATCATCGCCCGGAAGATGGCTTTGTCCTGGTGTGGTTGGAGCACCTCAATTTCGGGTGGAGCCCCCGCTGCCATAAGTTCATCAAACACATTTGCAAGCATATGTACAAAATTTCTCCGATGCAGATCACCCCTAATGGGATTAAATCTATGACCTGGTTCATAGCTTGCTGTAACAAATCCGGATTCTTGCCTACCCTGAAACTGTTCCACCAGATCTTCTATCTTTTTTAAAGTCTAGCCAGAAACCTTTTTATGAGATTAGGTTCCGGGCCTCGGAGTGTGGATATGGCCCGGGTAGAGCTAAGCCCGTGATGCACCAGACCTCTTTGAAGTACTGGAATGGGGAGATTATCATGTTGAAAGGGTTCAATATGGCCTACTTGCCTTACTTTACAATGGAGGGTATCCGGACTAAGTTTGAGACTGCCGTTCTGGAAGGCAGGCTCTGACTCAAAATAGGGCATTCTACGACTCCCTCGGGTTCCATCCAACCCGGGATACCTTTATGAATCACAAGTTGCTCTTCAAACTGGGTTGTAAATCTTTTACTAGTCCGGGATCTTTCTTGCCTTGCATTTATTTTGGTTGCTTTATTTGAATATCTGATATTATTGATCTGGATTGTTTGGTGCGCATATGGATCCAGATCATTCTCTTTCTTCTACTTGTGGAAATTGCTTCATAGAATTTGATGTCTGATCCAGATTATTCACTAAATATGCTGATCCGGATCATGTCTGCTTTTTTACTTGTAGAAATTGCTTCATAGAAAAATTGATGTCTGCTTGATTCGGATTATGTGATGTATATGATGTTCCGGATCATACTCGCTTTTTACTTGTAGAATTTTTTTATGGAATTAGCTGTCTTGTTTGACCCGGATTGTCTCACATGCCTAGTGTTCCGGATCTTTGTATCATTATATAAGTCTTAAACTTGTGCTTTTTTATCTACTTATAGGCTTGCCGCATTTCAATCCTGCTTTTATCGCAATCATGTCTTCCTCTTCTTATGCTGCTGTTTTAACACCCTTGGCTTGGCCTTCAAGACAACAAAAGGGGCCTCGGGACCTGGATCCGGATCTGCTGACATCGAGGGCGGGGCCGAATCATCTGCTCCCAGGAACATTCCTGATCCAGGTAATGGGCCTGGGGACTTTGAGCTTGATATCCAGGAGATCCCTGACGAAGATGATCCCCCCAGGAAGAAGAGGAAGAGTGTTCCGGCCAAGCCCCTCAGGGAAAGACGGTCGTCTCTAACCGGGTTGTTTGCGATTCGGAGGGAAAGGGCCCGGATGGGAGGCCTGTGAAGGTTAAGACTAAGACCCTGGTTCAATTGTAATATCCGGGATATCGCGTGTAATTATTTTATCAATAAATGATTATTATGTGATTATTATGTGAATTTTCGTGAATTATCTGTTGATTGATAATAATGTTTAAATATTTTTATGTGATAAAATATGAGAATGTTAATTTCAATATGTCCAGAATAAAATATAGATAAGTGTGGTATTTTTCTGGTGATTTTTGGAGTGTTATATGATTTTATATCAATTTATGAATTTATTAATTATTTTCTGAATAATTACAAAACTATTTTATAAAGCCAGGAATCGTCCGATCTCAACCGTTTTTATGTTTTTTTATAACCCGAAACTCTTCCGAAAACTCCTTCCTAACCTAATCTGGTAATTCCGGACATTTTTCGTATTTTGACTTTTTCGATCCGGATTATGGTTTGACCCGTACGCGTCCCAGCGTACAATTTTCAATACGATAACTATTTCGATATACCAACAAAACCCGTATTCTCGAAAGACGGGATAATACTATATTATTTTCGTATAAAAAGTTTTATAAAAAGCCCGGTTTGGATAATTATCCAATACGGGTATCAAATCGGATCATTTTTGCAGTTACTTAGCGGCTAAGTAACTAATTTATCGATCCAAAATGATCCAACACTAACCAATATTCCATAAATATATAGCCCTTTTATTATTTCATTTTATTCGTATAATCATAATCAATCAGTAAAAATATAGAACTTACAGAGAAAACCCCTAAAAATGTTGTGTTATTCATAATCAAACGCACGAACGAAGGCGTTATCGAACTCCGATTCAAGCGTGCTATATATCAAATCGAATCTCTCGAAATACCTTTCTAAATCAACCCTCCATTTTTGTGTAGGAATCAAGGTATTTTTCTTATTTAATTATTTTATTTTAAATTAATTATAGATTAAATTATGAAAATTTGTTCATGATGTTGTTGATATGATTTATGATTCCATCATGTAGATAATCTTTTTCTGGTAATTTTGGTATATTATACATCGAATTTGGAATTCAATAACATATGAAAATTGATGTTTTATTCTGGAAAATGGAAATTAGGGTTTATAGGTTGAATGTTCTTAATTGGGAATTGGGTAATTCTGTGTTTAGGGTTATTGTTTAAAATTGATTGCATGGAATTATAGATCGTCCAAAGACGGATCGATTGGTACTAGTGGCATGAACAAACGATAACGGGAAGTCTTTGATCGGAAAAAGTCGAGAAACGGCGGCGAAAACTTTGGCTGGATTTTCCGGCCAAACACGGTGTTATTGATCGATTTTAATTGCACAACCATGTTCCTGGAATTGAGAAGAGTGTTCACTATTAATTTTAGTGTTTTTGGGCAAGTTGCAGTTGGCCGGAAAAGTTTGGTGGCCGCCGTTAATGGCAGCCGGCCACCGGAGAAGACGATCGAAAGGGGTAAAGTGCAATTTGACCCCTGATGGTTTTCTTCATTCACAAATTTCGTACTTTCGTTTTAAAAACTTACAAAAACAGGATTGTTGTTTACTTTATTTTGAAAATGATATTTTTATTATTTTAAAAATCAGAAAAATTGTTTATTTAATTATTTTAAATTCAGAAAATTGTTTTAACTATTTAATTATAAAAAAAATCAAAATTATTTTATTAATTAATTTTAATTATTTTTTAATTATTTTAATTAATCAATTAATTTAATATTAATTGATTAATTGATTAATTAATTTAATTAATTATTAATTGATTTTAATTAATTTAATATTTAGATTTAATTATTTATTTTTAATTCAAAAATTCTGAAAAATAGTTTTGAGCTTTAAAATATTATTTTAAATTATTTTTAAGGCTCGATAATTATTATAATTATTTTAAAGTCAGAGTCAGGTGTTCGAACCCTATTATTTAATTAAAAAAATGATTCGGAGTCCCGTTTTAATTTCAAAAAATGCTCAAAAATTCATATTAAATACCTGGAAAATTATTTTGACTCCGAATCTTCTTTGAAAAATTATTTTGATTGAATATATTGCGTGATATGTGCTACGTGATATATGAATGATGTGTTATTTGCCTATGTGGTTTTTTTTGACTGTTTTGGTCATAACTTTCAATCCGTAAATCGGATTTGGGTTAAACGAAGGGTAGATAGAAGCTTATGACGTCTATGTGACGATTAGAATAATATGAGATTGGATATTGAAAGATACTTGTGATGTCTAGCAGAGTAATCGAGGCATAGAAAAGGAAACCAGTGATCCATAAATGGAATCGAAGCGTAAAAAGAGAAGGCACGTGATTGATGAATAAAAGCAAGGCATTGAAAAAGATGGAGTGTGATTGAAAAGTAACATTATTATATGAGTACAAGTAAAGTTGGAAATTATCTGTGATAAGGCAAATACTTCTAAACCTTTTTCAAGATTTATTGCAAATATTTTCAAACTTTCTCATAACATGTTGCTAGTATTCAAAATAAATCCTATTTATATTACAAGCGCTTTAAACTATTCAACCTTGAACCCTGATTCTTATTGATCTTGAGTCGTAAGCCTTATTATTCATAAACCATTAATTGTTGAATTCTCAAATACGAGCCAGACACATACGAAACTACTCCACAAATATATATCTACACATACCGATTTCTGATATTGAATTGCTTGACATACCAACCCTTATTCCTTGTTTAACAGGAGACCAATCCTTGTAACCCTTGAACCCTTGGTCTTCTACTTTCTGATTTTTTCCTTGATTGAAATCCAATCATTTTGAATTCCTTATTATACCTTCATGGTATTTTAAATCACCCTATGTTTCAAGATAAATGTTGCTTATGATTCAGCTTATTGAATTACATTGGTTATTATATTGAATTGTTTTAGAATTGGATGGTTTTATAAATGTGGACCAGATTCGTGGTCAGACCAGATTCGTGGTCATAATAGGCCAATGCGTGCCTTAGATCCAGTATATAGAGCAAAGCTGGGAGCCTTGCTCGGGGTTAGTGTGTGACTGATCAACAGCCTAACCTTGGTTTTTAAAATGAAAAGTGAACATCCAATTCTAATCATTGTTCATTCAGGAACTTGATTCTTCTGAATCATTTCAATTGGTTATTGTTTAACCTCAGTTATTGCTATTATGACTTGCTGAGCTTGTTAGCTCACTCTTGCAAACCTTTTTATGTTTTCAACAGTTGAAAAGAAAATTGTTGGTAATGAGGATTCCCCGTCCAGTGTGCGAGCTAGGATTCTAGGGATCGAGCTAGCAGGAGCTTTATATTGTAGATGAGTTATGCAAGATTGTAAGAACGATATCATTATCAGTTGCAAGTTGAATTAGTTGGGTTTTGGTGCGATGTAATAAAAGTTAAGGTGGTGGCTTATTTATATACTTTAACCTGTTGCAATCCGTGGTTGTATAAAGAAGGGTCAATGCATATAACATTCTATATACAGGTTTAAATATGGTGTATGTGTGTGTGTGTATGTTGTGAACCCCAAACTTCTGCCCCGGGTTTGGAGGGCGTTACATCAATTGGCTGAGTTTATGTCAGAAATCCCTGCTGATGTAGATTGGGATGAAGTGGAGGGTTCCGGGATGGCTGCGGCCTTCAAGAGGGTTACCGGGCACTGGGGACAGGTAAACTCGTAATATCTTTTGACTTTATACTCGGGTCTTATTACTGTACTTAGTTGTTTTTCTTTGTTTCCCTTCAGGTGGGGAGTGTCATAGCTGTTTGTTCTAATATTGCCTTCAATGAGATCTGAGAGGCTAACAACAAGATCAAGGCAGAGAATTATAGGGCTGATAACCTGAAGGACGAGTTGGATGAGTCCCATGAGGGATTCAAGACTGTGGAATCCGAGTTGAAGGGACAGTTGAAGGAGGAGAACGCCCGTGCTGATGGTCTTGCCAAGGATGTGAAGAAACTGAAGGCTGACCTGGCTGCAAAGGAGAACATAAGCAAAAAGGCCATCATTTTCTAGTTCAAGGCAAGTGATGAGTATGATTTTGAAGTTGCTCAAGCTGAGGTTCCTGAAGTTCGTAGGGCCTGACTCGTGGTAGAAAGACACATCAAGACGGATCCCTGGCCAGCTGGGAGAGCTTCATTCAAGAGTTCCTGACATCCAAGACGCCTGTTGAGCAGGGTCAGGGGGAGCCGGAACCCTATGATGGTCCCAGTCCCAGCTTCATCTAGATATTCCTTGGCTATTTTAAGCTTTCTGGGCCTTGCCCATGTAATTTGTTACTTTCTTTTAGTACTCTGTTTGTTTCCAGTACTTTGCTTCTAAACCATTTGTAATATTTGAATTTGCCCGGATTGGTGGTCAATCCGGATTAACTCTTTATGTTTGAATATTTCTTGGCCATAATTTGCTTCTTTAGAATTATCTAAGTAGACTGCTTATGCTTTTGATCTGGGTATGAGAGCATATCCGGGTTTTTATATGCTTGGAGCGATTGCATCTAAACCTGGAATTATTGTATTCCAGGGTTGATGTTTATTTTAATGTTGGCTTCCAATCCGGGTATGACACCATATCCGGATTGATGTTTGCTTGTAATGTTTGCTTTCAACCCGGGTGTGATTGCTTATCCGGGTTGAAGTATGCTTTGTTTGAAATAATTGTTAAAATAAGAACTGGCAGAAAAAGGAAAATTCTTTTCATTGATTTAAAATTTTCTTCATTCAAAATGTTGAATCATAGATGGGTTGCTTGCCATAGGCTACAAGTTTTTGGTTGCTTTTTCTACTGATATAATTTTCTGAGTCTGAGTCCATGCCAGGTGTCCGGGATCTCGAATTCATCCATGTTCATCAACTTGTAGGTTCCTGGCCTTATTACTTCTTTGATTTTGTAAGGTCCCTCCCACTTGGGCATCAGCTTCCAGTATTGGTTGGATCCGAAGTGTCGAAATACCAGGTCTCCAACCTGAAAGTTCTTGACCCTGGACTTCTTGCTGAAGTGTTCCTTAGTTTTTTCCTTATATTTTTTCATCCTTGCGATAGCCTAGTCTCGGACCTCATCAATTAGCTCAATATTTGTTCTTAGCCCCTCCTCATTAGCTATTTCATTAAAGTTGATTGCTCGATAAGTAGGGGATCCTACCTCGATGGGCAACATTGTTTCAGTTCCGTAAGCTAGCTTGAAAGGCGTTTCACTTGTGCTTTTCCGTGGACTTGT
Organism: Apium graveolens; assembly: GCF_009905375.1. Taxonomy (NCBI): domain Eukaryota; kingdom Viridiplantae; phylum Streptophyta; class Magnoliopsida; order Apiales; family Apiaceae; genus Apium; species Apium graveolens. The sequence goes on from NC_133649.1 coordinate 193,458,704, forward strand.
CCTGTAGGCCCATAGCACATTGGACAATTCTTCTGGCCACTTGCTTTTACTTTCTCTAAGCCTCTTCTTGATGCCCCAGAGAAGGATCCGGTTTGTTACTTCTACTTGTCCATTATTTGTTGTTTCTTCTGTAGCTTGATGTCCTTCATTCTGAACAACTTGAGCAGTGTCAGAGGTTATTTTAAATTCTTCAATTATCTTTCTTCTTTTCAGAATTTGAACAGTTTCATCTTCAACAAGATTATCATCAGTTACTTGAACCATTTTGCATATTGGTTTCATCAGAACTTGAGAAATTTTCATCTCCAGCGACTTGATTGGTTCATCAACTTTTCCTTTCCCTTTATCTTTGGGATCACTCTCAGTCTGTGATCTAGTCTTGAACTTTGAAATTTCAGAATTTGACTTTTCCTTGATCATAATGCCTTTTTCCTTAGGCCTTGGAGGTTTCTTTGCATCAGAAGCTTTAGACTTAAGATTTATCTTCGCAGTTGCAAATCTAGCTTCTTCCTCCTTGAGAGCTTCTAAATCCATTCCTGGATTGTGTTTCAGAAATAATCTCCTTGTTATCTCCTCATCAAGTGTCTGTATTTTAGGATTTTTGTAATAAACAGTAGTCTGCTTCCCTTTTAGCTTCGGAGTTTGCATAAACTTCTGAGAGTCTTTTGATCCTTGCTGAATCAAAATATCAGAACTTGACATCAGACTTTGTTTATAAGCACTTGACTTCAGACTTTGGACATTCACAACATCAGAACTTGACTTGTTCTGTATAGAAGATTTTCCTTGTACTTTTCTTTGACCTCTGCTCTTTTCAGAGTTTCACTGGTCATCAACCTTTATCATCCTTCTTCTTCAGTACTTGAGTAGGTGAGCATTTGGACTTAACTACCTTCTCCCCCTTTTTGGCATCATCAGGAAGTAAGAGAGAGAGAGAGAGAGAGAGAGAGAAAAGAAGTTCAACTGAAGATTGGATTTCATCCAATTGAGCTTTCTGAGAAGCTTGATTAACCAGAACCTCAGCAATTTGTGCTTGTTGATCCTCTTGAACCTTCTCAATAGCTTCAATTTTCTCAAGAGTAGGTTTGACATACCTATTCTTATCAAGCTTGAGCTGTAGATCTAGCTTATCAGCTTGTTTCCTGATTGTATCAACCTTAACATAAGTAATAGAGTGTAGACCATGAAGACTTCTTGTACTCATAGCTGTAACCTTGAGTTGAGTCTTGAAATCAGAATTTGATAATAACTCATCAGCATTTGATACATGCTCTGTCAGAATTTTGGTGCATGGAATAAAATCTGATTCATTCCACTTCTTGGTCCACTTAACTCCTCTGTGAGTTTCTTCCCAAGGTACAGGAGCATCCTGTCTTACAAATTTCTTCACCAAAGCTTCCTTTCCCAGAATAGGAACTAGAGTTTCAACAGAAATACTGTCTCCAGAACTTGAGGAAGTTTCATCATTTTCTGACAGTACAAGAATATGTGATGCAACTGGAGATTCAAGAATAACATCATCTAAATTCTGATCATCAAAATTTATCTCCAGAGCTGGTCTCTTTGATGTAGATGGTATCTCAGCATCTAAGATTAGAGATTTGACTGTAGATGGTTGAGCTTCAGTAGTTGGAGCTTCCTGATAAAGAACTTGAGGTATATTCAAATTGTGAATATCTATCTCAGAGTTGTCAGTTTGTTCTTTAGCATCATCTGAAGCTTTTATTGGAGTGTCAGGTTGGGTAACCACTGTATCAGTAGCAGTGTCTGTGGCTTGAGCTGAAGAAATCAAAGCTTCAATAATAATTGATTCTTGTGAGATCAGAGATTCCTGATCCCCTTCCTCTGCTTTTTCATTATCTTCTGATGAAGATTTAGCCAAATACCTCCTAGCCTTCATTTTCTTCAATCTCCTTGCCAAAGAAGGAGTTGCTGTTGCAGCATCAGAATTTACAGATTTCCTTTTCAAAGTATCAGAACTTTGAGCTGCTGTTTCTTTCTGAGAAGTAACATTCTCAGCTTCATTTATCACAGGTTCTGATGCAGAAACCTGTGCTTCAATTTTCTCCTCACTATCAGATTCATCTCTGAGGATCATCTTCCTTCTCTTCTATGGAGGTTGAGGAACAGACTTTATCCTCTTAGAAGGTTTGGAAGATGAATTTTTTATGGTAGATTTTGGTTGTGGTGCAGAAGTTTGAGGTGTTTGTGTAGAGGAGGTAGGTGCTGATGGTTGTGGTTCAGATGGTTGAACATCAGGATAAAGTGCAGTGTATGTTCTTGGATCATAGTTTATTAAGGCTTGTTTGACATATAAGGGAATTCAGAGGGGTCTCAACATAACCTTCTTATTATTAGTAGATAATAAGTCATTAAAAGCTCTTTTAGCTAGTCTAAATGGTGAAATTAACTCACTAGCTAATTGCACTACTAGAAATATGGGATCAGACATCGGTTCAGAACCGATGTTAAAAAAATCTGAACCGATATCTTCGCGTGTGATGTTAAATATGATCGGCCTTTGACATCGGTTAACAACCGATGTCTATTACAGTGCTATACATCAGTTTTAAGATTAAATGTGATGTCTTTGCAACAAACTCCAGCTTATATTACAGTATTTTTAGGTGAATATGAGTATATTATGAGGTATTTATCCATTAAAAATTGGAACCTACAAGCTCTAAAAGCCGTTTATTAAAATTCTTTCAAACAAACCGATGTGAAATGCTAGATCAGACATCGGTTAGATTAGTTGCTCGATGTGAAATGTTTGATCAGACATCGGTTAAATTAGCCCCCCGATGTGAAATGATGGATAATACATGGGTGTTCTTCATGAAATCGATGTTAAATCTTTTTGTTTAACATCAACCAATTTCTCAGAACCAATGTCAAATGACTATTTCACATCGGTTTTTTAGTTCTTCCTTGTTTAATATTATTTTACATGATGTCTTTTGTACATTTTTTTACATCGGTTTAGATTTACCATTGTGATGTTAATGTGGTGTAAATTACATGCCATCCTGGTCCTGTTTTACAGCCACATGAACCAATTGCATTTACACAACCAAAAAAACCAAACAATGCAACATCTAACCAAAAACATCCAACAGAAACATAAAGCTACATTGATACCAAATTTCTTAACATACAATATTACAACAATCAATTCGGACATACATTTCAAGTCTAAAATAAACATCACAACTAATAACAATAAAATAACTTAGTTATCAAGAATCTTTTAAGTAAGGACTTGTCAAGAGTTTATACATTGGTGGTCATTCTTAAAATCTTTCCACGCATCACAAAAAGCATTTCATCAACTGGATCACCTTCACGGACTATACAGCTCTTCTCTGTGTAAAGAACTGGCTTAAGTCGATCACACATAGCATCCAACAATTGTTCATCCATGCTTGCACACATTGGCACCTACAAGCCAGGATTGAGGGTCAGGGGAGCCAAAATACAAGCACTGTAAAATATTTGGCAACTTCATATAATTTCATTATCTAGTTCAGATCTATATTCTTTTTATATTTCAACATTATGTAATCCAATTCTGCAGCGTAGTATAGTATTCACATAAAATGTTGTTATTTATCACCCTTACAGTATACAATACCTAGTCAAGCTTGGTTGTTTTTAATATATACATCTAAAAATAAGGCTACGCGGTAAGTACTTAATAGCACCGCCTTTGTCTAGGCTAGAAAATGTTTTGCATCCAAAGAGACTGTGCCAACAGAAATGTAATTGTAGTACTAGCAGGAGATATAAGATATGCAACACAAATGTATCAAATGAAAATATAAATGAGAGCTAAAATGTACAACAATGTGCTAACTTGTTGCATTGTACTTAGCCACTTACTCTAGTCAGTAAAGCCAAACAAAGATGGCGGTTTATGTCCCTTCACACATCCTTAGGAAGGTCATGGATGAGAAATTCCTCATCAACTCCTCTGGTTTCTTGCCATTCGTACTATTCGTAATGATTAATCCTCTCTGGAATTATGGTGCGATTAGTGTTCACATGCACCAAAATCACCCTAACAAAAAGAGTATTACGCGCTGGTGAAAGTAAAAATAATCACCTCAATCATAATACGGTCATAAGGATTATCATCGTCCATGAAACCATAATTTATAAGCAATTTGGAATTAGGCTGTGGACCACACCTACAATAAGTACCAGCTAGTAATGGCTTTTCACATTTTGTAATATTAAAGGTATGAAACTTAAAGCCTAGAAGGGCCCCTCCGCATAGGAACCATTGCTTAGCAGAAAAATGTAGAACATTATACAATTGCAAATTTCCAATTAAACACATACCATACAAAAATTGGATCCCGGCCTTGTATGGACGATCTACAACCAGTTGAACAGCATCTCCGTGCCAAACTCACCCTCTGAGTTCAAAATTGATCACACAATTTAGATGAATCTTATCAAAGTATGAAAAGTAGGTCAAAATATTAGTTGAAAAAATCTCGGCTCCTTTCTCTTCTTAATCACAAAAGTTATGCTCAAATTAATTCCCATTGCAATTATTTAATAGTCAATAGAACTAACCAAAGGAGATGTAACACCCCCAGATCCGGGGTCGGGGATCCGGGTTGTCACGGTCTTTCTTTCCACAATATCACTTCACTTAATTAATAATAAATAACCTCATACTGTGACCCCACACTAACACACACCACAACCCGTTATAGTCTCAGAGATGAAATTGAAATAAGTACAAGTCTTTGAATCCACAATTTAAAATTATTACAACCCAAAACGATTACTTGATAATTTACAATTAATTGCCATTATCTGCCACAAGTTATAATTATACATAATTTGATTCTCAAAAATAGAATGCCTGATCTACCAATAGATCTACCTCTGCAGCTATAGCAGCCACAACATCATCGGGAAGACGCGGGACGCTTCCCACGCGCTTGCGCTGGGTCTGCTGGAGTCTAGCCATCTTTCCTAACTGTTGTTGTGTGATGAAGAAATAAAGCAAGAGTGAGCCTTACAGCTCGCAAGATAATATATAGTGATAACAATAATATAAGTATCTAAATGGATACTTACTAGAATCTTTTATCGTGTGTAAGATAATTACTAGTATATACTTACTAGTATATGAGCCTTCTCATAGTACTCATGAAAGTCTTGGTCAAAAGAAATGAACCAAGTTTGATATCTTAATGCGATGAAGTCGCAAAATATTCAGTATATATACATATATACTTTTCAAAATATTGGAAGTCCTCTTCCATGCATAATATACACAAAATCCCAGTGTATAACTGTATAAAAATATCGTTGCAAGGTGATCTCATATATCTAACCTTGTCTCAACGTTTTTCTGAAAATCTTTGTCATTCATAAGACAATTATTAATTAGATATAAGTTTAAAAGATGAGGTTACCAAATACCCCAATATACTTATATCTTTCCCAATACTACTTGAACTACCACCATTCAAGTTATAATCAGTTTCAAAAGTTCATCCCACTGATGAGACCACAAGATAAGACTTGAATAGATTCAATCTTTGAAAGATTATTGAATGAAAAAGTTATGAGATGCTTTATTTAGTCCCGGTATATATATATCCTCATATATATACCCCTTTAAACATTTCCTGGAACCTCTGTTATGTAAAGTATGAACAGAGTTTGAAACATCCAATGAATTTTGGAAAGGAAAAGAATTTTGGCATAAACCCGATATCTCGCTGATCAGGCAAAGATACCAATAAGTAACCTTTTCTACTAGTAGATGGACGAATTCCCCACTGGTCATCACCCTGGTCATAATTAAGACCTATGCTGGACTGCCACTCAGCCACCTATGCATTTGATGGACTCCCACTGAGCCACTTACACAATAATAGACCGTACCTCGGCCTGTCGCTTATGCCGACTCAATGAGAGGGGCTTACTTCCCGAACTTTGGGCAAGTAATCAATTCATTTACCAAATCTGCAACCTTGTTGCGAATATAAAATACACCACCGAGCCGGATTTCCCAGGTTTTGAGCGGGTATTTAAATCCCCTTTAAAAAGGAAGATCTTAAATATAAAAATGAGTTTTGGGATCCGCTCTGACTTTTAAAAACCATTTTGAAGACTCGAAAACACTTTAAAGAGTGTTTGGAGTAAGGCTGATTTAATGAAGTAAATCAGTCCCCAGAATATTAGAAAATATCTGAATATTATTAATTAAATAATATTCCCATAAAGAATAATCTTTATAAAAATAATTGAAGTAGAAGTATTAAAATTTATACTTGAAACGAGTATTAAATAACCAAAGATATACTTATATGAAAGTATTATCTTTATTTGAATAATCGAAAATAAGTTTGATTATTGACATCTTATTCTTTAATAAAATAAAGAATATATCTCAGCAAATAATCGGAGTCATAGATCCTCAAATGAATATTCAAATAATATTCAATAAATAAAATAAGCTGAGTCATAATACCTCGAATGAATATTATAAATAATATTCATTAAATAAAATAAAGGAGTCATAAGTCCTCGAATAATATTCGAAATAATATTCAATAATAAAATAAAGTTTAAAGTTATCGAATAAACCTTATTCGATTAAAAGTTTGGAAAACTATAACCATATATATATATATAAATATATATATATATATATATATCCATATCCATATATACAAGATTACTCGGGATCCTCGACTCCCGGTTTTAGAAAATATTTTCACCTTTGGGTCCCTATACTAAGGGTATATGCAAGATACCGCTATCCTCTAGCATAGGTATTATCAACTGAACCAACAGATATATATTTCAAGAATATGAAACAGGCATGCATATATACCATATCACATGCTACAATATATCGCAAGAATTTGCTAAATAACCAACATGCATCTATCGCAAGATAATGTATATACAAGTGTATTCATCACAACAACAGTATAACGGATAGAATACTTGCCTGAGCGACTTGGGTTACGAATGGCTCGGGACGAGTCTGGTAACCTATAAACAACAAGTAAGTTGGAATTAAACCAAAGTCACTTGTAAATCTATACTTTAACTAACTTAGACTCTAACGCTTGTTTTGCGCTCACTGATTCGCTTAAGTCACTCGGGTACCCTCGGCTCCACCATTTTTAATAATTTAACCTTTACGAGTTTTAAAGCGATTCCTTCGCGAATGACTTACCAACTGCCTAACACACTTACCATAAATGTTTCATACATTAATTCACCCTTTTTGGTCTTTAACCTACATTCCAAAGTAAGGCGAGGGAAAAAGTTTCGTCCGCGAAACGCCGTTACTTGAAACGGTCGTTTCTCCTAAACCGTAAATCGGAATCGGACGAACTACATATCAAAACGAAGCTCGTAACATGAGCTATCTAAACATGGCAGTGGTCACAATCTAGCAGGGGGTTCTCGGGTCCTAATGCTATGCACAAAAACAGTCCAAAGAAAATCGGACGTTACGACGGCTATGTTTACGTGATTTCCAAATTTTAACCCATTCACAAACAACCCAAATCAACCTCAAATCCAACATACAACCATCCTCCATCCTTATCACATCATAACAACCCCAACCAATTCAATTTAACCATTCATACTTATGCTTAAACTTTACTTTAATCATTCTTAAGTTCTTTTAAATCAAAACCACAATAATTACCATTCCATTTCACTACCATACCAAATCTCAAACTCTAAATCATAACAACAAGCTACAATAACATCCTACTCATCAAAATCACCTTATAATATATATGAACCTAGGGTTTGGAAATGGTATACCTTCCTTGAAGTGGTGGGTGGAGCTAGGAAGCCTTAAGAAGCTTGGAGAAGTTTTAAGAAAGCTTGGATCTTCAAGAAAACAAGACAAACTTCAAGTTAAAAATCTTGAAAACACTATTCATTGTCTTCTTCATTGATTAAATGAAGAAGCTAGAGAAAGAATTAATGGCTTAAACTCATGATATAGCCATAACTAAGCATAAAGATGGTTAGGGAATTTTCTTACCAATTAAGGATGCTTGGATCTTGATTTTGGAAATTTTTTTCTTTGAAAAAGGCAAAAAGCCGAGAGCTAATATGAAGAACAATGCCTTGGCTGATTTTTTTGATTTTTGATGAAATGATTTGCTAGTTGGTTGGCTTGGTTTTGTTTTTGATTTAGCAAATTACCACCTTGCCCTTGAATTTGTGTGGTTCTTATTCAACCACACCTCCTTCCTTCCCATGTCATGCTTACCTCATCCTCATGATGTCATCCTTCCTTCCTTGTCTTCTTTCTATTGGTTGGATGACATCATTCCCATTAATCCCTTTGATTAACTTCCTAATCGTTGCCTAATGACCGCTGATCTGTTATACGGTTCGCTTAACTTTCGCTTTCATTTATCGTTTGAAGGATCATACCCGGGATCTTATTACTTAGGTCCCCTTAACCTTTCTCAATACATTGTATTCCTTTTATGATCCTCTCTTATAATCCTTTAATTTAAATCCTTTTTATCCTGTTACCTTATACTCAATTCTCTCCGTATATTGTGGATTTCCGGGAAAAATCAAAGTGTTCGGAATTGGATTCTGACGATCTTTACATACACTTATATACCACCTAGAGTACTAATAATATCCCATAAGATCAATAACAGAACCCCTACATAGCGTGGCATGAACAGTTTTCTCATTCAGCAAAAACACTATTCATAAGGGTTTCAAAAATTTCCAAAAATTGGGGTTATTACAGTCTCCCCTCCTTAAAAGGATTCCGTCCCGGAATCAAATTGAAAATAAATAGGGATACTCTCTTAGCATTGCACTTTCTAACTCTCGAGTCAATTTTCCCACATTGTGGTTCTACCACCAAACTCTGCCTAGTTTGATAATCCTTCTCCTAAGCACTTGTTCCTTTTCACTCTATAACCCTTCCTGGTTGCTCCATATAGGTTACGTCGGGTTGCATATCTATGCACTCATATGCCTCTATTTATCTGGCATCTGAATTACACTTCCTTAACATTGATACGTGAAACACGTTACGACCTGCTACATGTTCTGGGTTAGGGCTAGCTCATATGCTAACTTCCCAAACGTCTTAATATATCCAAGGGTCCAACAAATTGTAGTCTTAGCTTTCCTTTCTTTCCGAACCTCATCAATCCTTTCCAAGGGATACCTATAACATTACTAGGTCCCCTATTTCATACTCTTTATCCTTTCGTGTCAAATCAACATACTTATCATGTCCATCTTGGGCTACTACCAGCCGTCCTCTGATTAGATCTATCATATCCTTGGTCCTTTGGACCACTGCGGGTCCGAGCATCTTGCGCTCTACAACTTCATCCTAACATAAGGGAGATCGACATTGTCTTCCCTCAAGGATCTCATAAGGCGATATCTCAATACTGACATATGATCTATTGTCATAAGAAAACTCAATCCGCGTTATGTGATCATTCCAATTTCTTTCAAGTCTATTGCACAGACTCTCATTATAGCTTCTAGATTTATAGCTTTTGCTTCTCAATACCCACTCTTTTCGAGTTCGTAATCGCTACTACCTTCCGTTCCTAATATTATACTGGTTATACTTTTGCTCGTTAGCGTTCTATAACCTTTTAATAACCACATAAACCTTAGTATCACGAATGTGTTCCCATTCCGCATACTACCACCACTTTATTACTCCTTTTTCAGTTGTTTCTATTTTCCGGAATTTGATCAATCAAATAGAAGTAAAGGAATTTGTTGAGAGATCACTATGATCACGAACACTTGTCCTATTGCATAGTTAGTACAGAAGGTGGCCAGCCTTTAGTACTTGACAAGCAATTAAACAATAGATGGTATCCTACTAGGCTTCTATCACACAGATAGATAGTCATTCGGCAATACCTCCCCTTTCTGGAAGGGTTGTTCTTCTCAGATTACATGAAATGAAAAGAAGAGAAAAGAACGAACTGAAGAGAATTGTATATTCATAAAAAATTTTATTGCCATAAAATATCTGGCTTGGAATCTACCTCTGAACTATAGAGGTTTGTCATAGAAGAACAAAACATATATGTATTTATATCAACATCAAGTATTATAGCATCACATTTCACGTGCCTAAATATTTTCGCTATCCCGTCCATCATTCTATGGACCCATGCTCTTCCTCGAGCTTATACACAATTACCTTTGAAACTCCCTCGACATCGAAAATCGAATCTGGGATCTCATTCTAGACATCATCGTTACTTGAATTCTATGCTTGCACCGCAACCTTCCTCGTATAATAATACGACTCTCTATTGATAAGAAAGAATAATAATTCACTAGGTAGATACTCTACTTAATTAGTCTATCAATGATAACTTATACATTACCACGACCCGATTAGTGGTGCTCAATCTCAACACCCATTCCAATACAACTCTCACGGTTGTAATCAGCTCACTACTCGCAGAATCATTGCTGCCTTACTATGGTCCACCACTGACCTACTGTCATCATTCATTTTCCATGAAATCTTAATAACTAACCATACGGAGTCCATACATGTCATATCAAATCCTTCTAAGGAGGTAACATAATCACCATTTCTGATTCATGAAGAACACTCCTGATCCTGACATACATACATGACATGAAGCAGATAAAAGTGCAGAAGAGTTTCAATCAAAGCAACGATAGCAGGTTAATACCATTCTTAATCATATGCCTTCAATAGAAGACTTAACTCAAAGGTTTGTTTGGTCCTTTTTTGGAATATGGTCCTGGCTTATTCTCAAGATAGGACCTTCTAAGATAGATAGCCCGTTCATGGCGATTACACGAATTAAACCTTTACCAACTACTATTACGGTTGGGTATTGCACAGTCATCAGAAGGAATGTCAATCTTCCAAACCATAATTCAACCTTCACATTTTTAACCATCATCACTGTTTTCTTTTGGCACACGCGCCTATAATTATCCACTTACCTTTAGAGTGTCGGCCACCTCTTTGGCCTTTCCTGATAGTAAAATTTCCTTACAGTCAATGTCACTTTAACCATCTCCAAATAAATTTTCTACCTTATTTCAATCACAGCTTATGTGAAAATGCTTTCCTTAAAATCTGATGAGTAAAAAAAAAATCACCATTTTTCCATAAGTTATTGCCTCAGTCTTTAGAGGTTAATCACTGTCATGACTGACTCTCAATCATAATTAGAACATCTTTTATCTTAAGTCCTAATTGCCCTGAACAATTTCGACCATTACTGGTTCGATCCATACTTTCTTGTGGTTTAACACGTGCCCCACTTGGCAACATTATAATTACGTCATATTTCCTTTATCAACATTTCTATTCTTGAGAATTTTGAATATTACCTTTCTCCTTGTAAACCTCTAAGGTTATCCTTCAATCATTCTTCCTGTATTCCCTCGATACAGGGCATATCAAAATACCATTTACTAATACCAGAATCATAGTCTATATACTTCTGAAAAATTTCTCCATTGATCCTTAAAGGTTGTTACTACCTTAACCCTTTCCAATTCATACTGTCAAAACTCATACTATCCCTATTAAGGGTGAAATGCCAACCTTTATGCATTCCCCTAGGATTCATTTTAAGTTACCGATGTTCTATCCTTAATTCCACCTTTAAAAGGTACCTGCATCCTTCCATGGATAAATAAAGTCATATATCCCTGATATGGGTATCTTATTCAATCATTCCCACCTCGATAGTAAATGCCTAATTTCACAATAACATCTGTATACAAAATGAGGTTAATCAAAATGGCCTCCAAAAGATAACAACGGTTATCCGCTTTTCTTGCCTAATCTGGTAACGATAACATGGATGTTCTGGAAGATATTGGTCGTGTTCAACGTGAACTTCTTCTTAATAATTCCTTATTTACTTTTGTTGTTTATCTCAACAGTCACCTCAATGTTGGGATATCTTTCATATCTGGAGTCTCCCTTTCTGGGTATCAAGCCACCGGTCTTACACTTCACATTCTTGAAGGTCACTTCCTTCATTCCATTTTCCTAATTTCTTACTTCCTTGTCTCCTCAGTCTATCCGCGTCTCATATTTAACCTTCGAACTATCTCAAGTTTTCCTCAAATCCTCCCAACTTACAGGGGATAAAATATATGTATCTCTTATGCCTTCACCCAGCAATTTTAACTCATGGTGAATCACCCTCATCCTGATGATTACATACTTTTTCTATTTCTATTGCTACGAGTCTTTAGGGTTTCCTCATACCCAATTCCTTTATCATTCCTCAAACTCTATTGCCGTTATATTCCTTTCTCTTATCATTATTTCATGAACCAACACAACATAAGCATTGATTCCAAACATTCCGTCATTCTGGATTCGTGTCTTCAGAACGAATCTTGACAACTTTTACAACTTAAATTCACAATTCATCATACTCGTCTGCCTTTGTTCTGGCTCTAAAGCTTTTACTCTATCTCTATAACCTTGGGAAGTACTTTCCTGAAAACAATTGACTGAACTTAAATCAGTTTATTATAATCTCTTGCTCCGTGCCTTCCTTGGTCTTTCACCAGCGGGTGGTCTCTCTCTTAGGAGGGTAAGTGATAAAAATAGTCTTTTGTGATTCGTCAATCATTTAGAATCTCAAATAATTCCTATATTTCCTTTAGCCAGGCTCTTGCCTCGACTGGGTCAACCTGTTCCTTGGAACTCTGAGAGCTTAGCGACTTAAAGGTCCTGAAAGAATTTCTCACCGCATTATTTCCTCAGGGTGGTGGTTGGGGATAATAGTCTAAGTTCTCTTTAGACAGGTCCATGAATTGCCGTATAGGGGTACCATCTCGGGTCTCCTGTCCTTACTCGACTTTTGTTTCCTCAGTCTAAATATTTCTTCCTACTCCCCATAATTGGGGTCATCTTACATAATTTAAATCCTCATTTTCCACTTCATCATGTTATGGGTTCCTTTTGTCTTGGTGGCAACCTCCCTGACTATCACGTTCAGGGTTTGCTCTAACTCTTATTCCTCAAACTAGCTTTCATCTAAGATTTCATCTTTAAGCTCTTAAACCTTTGGAACCCAAATTCTATAGGAATACCTCATTATTCCCTTATCATCTCTCTCGGTATTAATCTCATACCTATTTGTTGGCTCTCTGCCTTCATTCATCACTTTTACTGGCACAATATGTTCTTTTCCAATAATTCGGGCTATATTGCAATCTCGAACAGCTTTTCGGTACCGGCTCCGGTTACCTTCACTTCTATTTCCATTTTCTCAAAATCTCTTATAAACTCTCCAAAAGACATTATCATCTTGAGTCTCTCCTTTTTACTAAGGGCATCAGCCACCATATTGGCTTTCCTCGAATGATAAAGAATCTCCCAATCATTATTCTTGATTAGCTCTAACTGCCTCCTCTGGCATATGTTGAGCTCTTTCTACGCGAAAATGTACTAGAGCACTTATGGCTTAGGTAATTCTCGCACTTCTCTCCATACAAGTAGTGCCTCCAATCTTTAGGGTAAAACTATTGCCACGAGCCTAAGCTCATGGGTGGGGATATCGAATTTCATATTACCTTAATTGTCTTGACATGTACGCGATTACCTTACCGTGCTGCATAAGTACGCACCCTAAGCCCTTGTGCGAAGCGTCACTGTACTTCACAAAATCTCTTTTTCCATCCGGCAACGCCAGCATAAGGGCCATCACCAACCTCTGCTTCAGTTCTTGAAAGCTGTTCTCGCATTTCTCTGTCCATTCGAACTTCTCAGTCTTACGAGTAAGCCGCGTTAAAGGGGCTACTATCTTTACAACTTGAACGAACCTCCGGTAGTGACCGGCCAATCCTACCTCTGGTAGTCGACCAAACCATGGTCATCAATTCATCAGTGGTCCTTTATCCAATCCTGTCAGGATCCTCCATGGGATCCTCCTCAACAACTATCCCTTCTAGGACAACATCCTCAACCGCTACATCCTCAATATCAACATCATCCGGTCCTGCATTAGGACACTCTATCGGATCCACAATCTGATTTCCAATACCTAATAAAACATCATCGCGTTGTTGCTCCTCAACCTCAGGGTTCGGAGTTCCGCTACCATATACGATAACGAACTACGCTCCTATCATGATAATTATAAGGGTTCCCATAAGGGTTTTAACTGTCAGTACTACGTTAGGTAGCCCGACTATGAACTTGGCAAGAGTTCTTATTATCTTAGTGAATCTTATTATCTTAACGTCCCATCATCTCTGAGGTTTATAACGCTTAGCTCTGATACCATTTCTGTAACACCCCCAGATCCGGGGTCGGGGATCCGGGTTGTCACGGTCTTTCTTTCCACAATATCACTTCACTTAATTAATAATAAATAACCTCATACTGTGACCCCACACTAACACACACCACAACCCGTTATAGTCTCAGAGATGAAATTGAAATAAGTACAAGTCTTTGAATCCACAATTTAAAATTATTACAACCCAAAACGATTACTTGATAATTTACAATTAATTGCCATTATCTGCCACAAGTTATAATTATACATAATTTGATTCTCAAAAATAGAATGCCTGATCTACCAATAGATCTACCTCTGCAGCTATAGCAGCCACAACATCATCGGGAAGACGCGGGACGCTTCCCACGCGCTTGCGCTGGGTCTGCTGGAGTCTAGCCATCTTTCCTAACTGTTGTTGTGTGATGAAGAAATAAAGCAAGAGTGAGCCTTACAGCTCGCAAGATAATATATAGTGATAACAATAATATAAGTATCTAAATGGATACTTACTAGAATCTTTTATCGTGTGTAAGATAATTACTAGTATATACTTACTAGTATATGAGCCTTCTCATAGTACTCATGAAAGTCTTGGTCAAAAGAAATGAACCAAGTTTGATATCTTAATGCGATGAAGTCGCAAAATATTCAGTATATATACATATATACTTTTCAAAATATTGGAAGTCCTCTTCCATGCATAATATACACAAAATCCCAGTGTATAACTGTATAAAAATATCGTTGCAAGGTGATCTCATATATCTAACCTTGTCTCAACGTTTTTCTGAAAATCTTTGTCATTCATAAGACAATTATTAATTAGATATAAGTTTAAAAGATGAGGTTACCAAATACCCCAATATACTTATATCTTTCCCAATACTACTTGAACTACCACCATTCAAGTTATAATCAGTTTCAAAAGTTCATCCCACTGATGAGACCACAAGATAAGACTTGAATAGATTCAATCTTTGAAAGATTATTGAATGAAAAAGTTATGAGATGCTTTATTTAGTCCCGGTATATATATATCCTCATATATATACCCCTTTAAACATTTCCTGGAACCTCTGTTATGTAAAGTATGAACAGAGTTTGAAACATCCAATGAATTTTGGAAAGGAAAAGAATTTTGGCATAAACCCGATATCTCGCTGATCAGGCAAAGATACCAATAAGTAACCTTTTCTACTAGTAGATGGACGAATTCCCCACTGGTCATCACCCTGGTCATAATTAAGACCTATGCTGGACTGCCACTCAGCCACCTATGCATTTGATGGACTCCCACTGAGCCACTTACACAATAATAGACCGTACCTCGGCCTGTCGCTTATGCCGACTTAATGAGAGGGGCTTACTTCCCGAACTTTGGGCAAGTAATCAATTCATTTACCAAATCTGCAACCTTGTTGCGAATATAAAATACACCACCGAGCCGGATTTCCCAGGTTTTGAGCGGGTATTTAAATCCCCTTTAAAAAGGAAGATCTTAAATATAAAAATGAGTTTTGGGATCCGCTCTGACTTTTAAAAACCATTTTGAAGACTCGAAAACACTTTAAAGAGTGTTTGGAGTAAGGCTGATTTAATGAAGTAAATCAGTCCCCAGAATATTAGAAAATATCTGAATATTATTAATTAAATAATATTCCCATAAAGAATAATCTTTATAAAAATAATTGAAGTAGAAGTATTAAAATTTATACTTGAAACGAGTATTAAATAACCAAAGATATACTTATATGAAAGTATTATCTTTATTTGAATAATCGAAAATAAGTTTGATTATTGACATCTTATTCTTTAATAAAATAAAGAATATATCTCAGCAAATAATCGGAGTCATAGATCCTCAAATGAATATTCAAATAATATTCAATAAATAAAATAAGCTGAGTCATAATACCTCGAATGAATATTATAAATAATATTCATTAAATAAAATAAAGGAGTCATAAGTCCTCGAATAATATTCGAAATAATATTCAATAATAAAATAAAGTTTAAAGTTATCGAATAAACCTTATTCGATTAAAAGTTTGGAAAACTATAACCATATATATATATATAATATATATATATATATATATATATATATATCCATATCCATATATACAAGATTACTCGGGATCCTCGACTCCCGGTTTTAGAAAATATTTTCACCTTTGGGTCCCTATACTAAGGGTATATGCAAGATACCGCTATCCTCTAGCATAGGTATTATCAACTGAACCAACAGATATATATTTCAAGAATATGAAACAGGCATGCATATATACCATATCACATGCTACAATATATCGCAAGAATTTGCTAAATAACCAACATGCATCTATCGCAAGATAATGTATATACAAGTGTATTCATCACAACAACAGTATAACGGATAGAATACTTGCCTGAGCGACTTGGGTTACGAATGGCTCGGGACGAGTCTGGTAACCTATAAACAACAAGTAAGTTGGAATTAAACCAAAGTCACTTGTAAATCTATACTTTAACTAACTTAGACTCTAACGCTTGTTTTGCGCTCACTGATTCGCTTAAGTCACTCGGGTACCCTCGGCTCCACCATTTTTAATAATTTAACCTTTACGAGTTTTAAAGCGATTCCTTCGCGAATGACTTACCAACTGCCTAACACACTTACCATAAATGTTTCATACATTAATTCACCCTTTTTGGTCTTTAACCTACATTCCAAAGTAAGGCGAGGGAAAAAGTTTCGTCCGCGAAACGCCGTTACTTGAAACGGTCGTTTCTCCTAAACCGTAAATCGGAATCGGACGAACTACATATCAAAACGAAGCTCGTAACATGAGCTATCTAAACATGGCAGTGGTCACAATCTAGCAGGGGGTTCTCGGGTCCTAATGCTATGCACAAAAACAGTCCAAAGAAAATCGGACGTTACGACGGCTATGTTTACGTGATTTCCAAATTTTAACCCATTCACAAACAACCCAAATCAACCTCAAATCCAACATACAACCATCCTCCATCCTTATCACATCATAACAACCCCAACCAATTCAATTTAACCATTCATACTTATGCTTAAACTTTACTTTAATCATTCTTAAGTTCTTTTAAATCAAAACCACAATAATTACCATTCCATTTCACTACCATACCAAATCTCAAACTCTAAATCATAACAACAAGCTACAATAACATCCTACTCATCAAAATCACCTTATAATATATATGAACCTAGGGTTTGGAAATGGTATACCTTCCTTGAAGTGGTGGGTGGAGCTAGGAAGCCTTAAGAAGCTTGGAGAAGTTTTAAGAAAGCTTGGATCTTCAAGAAAACAAGACAAACTTCAAGTTAAAAATCTTGAAAACACTATTCATTGTCTTCTTCATTGATTAAATGAAGAAGCTAGAGAAAGAATTAATGGCTTAAACTCATGATATAGCCATAACTAAGCATAAAGATGGTTAGGGAATTTTCTTACCAATTAAGGATGCTTGGATCTTGATTTTGGAAATTTTTTTCTTTGAAAAAGGCAAAAAGCCGAGAGCTAATATGAAGAACAATGCCTTGGCTGATTTTTTTGATTTTTGATGAAATGATTTGCTAGTTGGTTGGCTTGGTTTTGTTTTTGATTTAGCAAATTACCACCTTGCCCTTGAATTTGTGTGGTTCTTATTCAACCACACCTCCTTCCTTCCCATGTCATGCTTACCTCATCCTCATGATGTCATCCTTCCTTCCTTGTCTTCTTTCTATTGGTTGGATGACATCATTCCCATTAATCCCTTTGATTAACTTCCTAATCGTTGCCTAATGACCGCTGATCTGTTATACGGTTCGCTTAACTTTCGCTTTCATTTATCGTTTGAAGGATCATACCCGGGATCTTATTACTTAGGTCCCCTTAACCTTTCTCAATACATTGTATTCCTTTTATGATCCTCTCTTATAATCCTTTAATTTAAATCCTTTTTATCCTGTTACCTTATACTCAATTCTCTCCGTATATTGTGGATTTCCGGGAAAAATCAAAGTGTTCGGAATTGGATTCTGACGATCTTTACATACACTTATATACCACCTAGAGTACTAATAATATCCCATAAGATCAATAACAGAACCCCTACATAGCGTGGCATGAACAGTTTTCTCATTCAGCAAAAACACTATTCATAAGGGTTTCAAAAATTTCCAAAAATTGGGGTTATTACAGGAGATTTATTTTAGACAAGCTATTGTAAGAGGTACTAATCTTCCTTTCCTGTCTTTTTATCAAACAAGATTTTAAGTAAATTTTCTGAAGTACATGGATTCTTGAAGGAAATGAAGGAACTCATGAAGCAACTATTTTATGATTCTTAGTTAAGATGTACTATTGAGCACTTAAAAAGGCAAACCTGCAAATATACAATACAAGATTGAATTGCAACAAAGGCAATATCTCAAAAGGAAAGGCTTTTGTGGGTATGTCATAATGATATTGCTGCAACAGAAAAAACACAACATTACCATCTAGAATACAGAATATCAGTATACTTTGTTTCTAAAAGAGGGACGTAAATAAATAACCTGAAATAAAGACCCAGCCATAAACCAGACAGTTTCAAGCTCGTTATATTCTCTTCTGATTCCTTCAGCTCTTTCCAAAACTTCAGCCTATTATTATTTAATAAAAAGCAAGCAAGCTCCGACAACTTGTTTGTGGTTAAGAGTTTAGCTGCATTAAGCATTCAACATGCACTTAATTGGTGCCTTGATAGACCAAGGTGTGATAAAAACTCACTATACTCTCACATTGCTACTACAGTTTTTGTATCAGAAAGACAATCACATACTTCACAATTTTGCATTATCTCTGTTTAAGAAAATTTGCCCCTGCCCAACTTAAATTACATAAAATTATTGATAAAATAAAAGTAAAGTTAAAATCATAAAGTTCATAAAATAGCAAATATTCTTTTATAGTGTGTAAATTTTCTCAGAACAATGACCACCAATCTGTGCTTTAATGAAAAATAAGTTGTCCGTAAAGATGTATTGTATCGTCATTCAATCAAATATATCTTCTGAATATGATGAGTCATAAGTTTCATGCTTCTGATCATTACATCATAAATCCATTATTGAGATCTTCTAAAAGTCTGTAACTCACAATATGATTCTATAATTTTTTGCTCTGACAGTAACTCCAGTTATATCTTGAAAGAAATCATTTATTCCCCTCCCATAAGTGTTCATTTTATGAGAAGAAATAACGAAAAAAATACTGAATACAATTTTAAAACGTATCACAAACATCGGACCAAAGAGAAAATACATGACATACTGCCAAGTAGCTTCTCCGTGGATCAAATGACTTCAGTTTGCAATAATTGCAGAAATGGAAGGGTGAGAGTGGGGCGGAGTATTTGTTAATGCTGACATTATATTATCATGTACAAGGTCCAGCAACAACTTGCAGCCATTTCAATTCTACCTATTCAGGAGATTTCATAAAAATAATTAAAAGTAATTTAATAAATATTGCAGATGATAAATATTCTCTCTAGAACTAATTTCTTTATTCCCAGCCATATCTCCCTATAATTAGAGAGAGTCCAGTCCCTTACTGCTTCACAGCATCCTAATCTGATTCAAACTATCACTTCTCTCTCTAAATTATCTCATACTACTTCCTTTAATCTCTCTCAAATCTGTCTTCCCTCTACACCTGTTACTTAATGAGGGCAGGGCCTGTAAAGGGTTTTTTCCCATTTCAAATTAACAAGCCAAATTATTTAAAATTACATTTAACAATAATTATTTTAAATGTACTTTCCAGTACCCCCGGGAAGAAGCCTCTTCCGCTGATTATGACATCAGTTTATTTCCATTGTGTACTCATTCCCTCACCACTCAATGATATTACAAATCTAAACTAGTTAATATGTTGTAATTGAATCTCAATCAATGCTGGAAATTATCTTTAAGGAACAAGAATGTTCTTATCACCTGCTCAAATTGAGAACATTGAACAATATTAATTAAGTAGAAGTATCTCAAGATCGACACTTTCAGATCAACAATAGTTCGATAAACTTGCAGTATTCAACTAAATCAACAACGTTTAAACGAAAAATTAATCAATTGAAACAATAAGAAGAACTTCAGATCAATAATATAGATAACACAAACATCCATACATATGAACAAAAAAGACAATTCAACATGAAATCAACCAACATATAAAATTGCACATTCAATAATATATAAAAATTAACATATGTAACACAAGTGACAAAATTACCTTAAACTTGATTCAAACCCTAAAGGCCCAAATTGAACTCGAATGAAGCCCCAAACTTAAACAAGTCCTAATTTCAAAATCAGGCTGAGAAAGAGAGAAAGATTGAATCAATTGAAAAACCCTAAAACAAGGGTACACATATGTGTAAGAAAGAGGAGAGAGGGGAGTGCAGAGATGTGTGTGTAATAAAGAAGTAAGTGTGTGTTCACATACAGTGTGTGTATAGTAGAGAGGGAGAGGGAGGGGGAGAGAGAGAGAGAGAGCGAGGGAGAGAGAGGGATATACACAAGAACTCGATGATATTTTTAGAACGAAACCCAAGGCCCTTTTCAAGCTCTAAAGCCACTATTTAGGTTTAACCTTACCAATTTGAAGCTCGATTTGGTTCCTAATCAGGTCCAATTTCAGAGTTGATTATGTACTAGTTTCTAATTAGGGTTTACGAGGGGGAGTGGCAAGAAAAGAAAGAAAGAGAAGAGAGACGAGGGAGAGTCATGGTGTTTGAGATGAAGTTGAGGTTCGAGATAGAGAGAGAGAGAGGTGCCATCGATGTTTGAGAGAGCGTCGGGGGTGCGAGGGGTGTGCGAGTAAAGAGGGAAATAGGGGAGATACTTTTGGAAAGAGGGAAATGAAAGGGGGAGAATTTTTTTGTTAAAATTAAAGGGGGGAAAAGTGTACTGAAATGGGGGGGAAAAGATAAGTAAATTTTTATTTTTTTAAAACAGGACATAGACAACGGTTAACAAAATTAACCGATGTCAAAGTTAAAAGCATATATTTGGCCTTTTTAATTTCTGAACATAGACAACGCCTACTATGTGAAACAAATGTCAGTATTCGTATTCAACATCGCTTTTTTCTAAACCGATGTTAAATAAGGTTTTAACATCGGGTACATTACATGCCGATGTCTAAACACCGATGTTGTATCTACTATTTCTAGTAGTGTTGGGGCTTATTATCATAATAAAAGCTATAAATAAGCTGACAGAATCTAGCAAAATAGACAGTATTTCTATCTTCTATCATCCTATCCCCAATGAAACCTAAAACATCACTTGCATAATCAAAATCAGTTTGATTAATGAGAGCATACCCGATTTGTTGACTGAGTATGGGGACTGCATCAAAATTAGAGCATTTGTTGGCGAAGGTCTTTATAATGCAGTCAAAGAAGAAACTCCATTCCCTCCTTATATTGGATCCCTTCAATTGACCCAACTTTGCCAATATCTTTTCACACCCCAAACTGGCCATCATATTTTGAAGAACTGGCTCCTCAACAGTTGAATAGACGCAGTTCTCAGGTAGCTGTAGTGCTTGTCGAACCGTGGATAATGTCACGACATGCTCATCCTCCCCTGTTGTTAAGATAATACTTGGGGACTCTTGAGCACCACCATCATCATATACTCCACTTCTCCAAAACTCCAGCACTTGGGTTCCAGAGATTACTTCTGGTTGGGTCAAAGCATACCCAATATCAGAATTAGCAAAAAAATCCTGAATAAAGTGAAGTTCCGATGGAGCTTCAGCCTTGCTAAGAATAGACGCATAGTTGTTGGGGACAAACTTAGCTCCATTGAAAATCAAGTCTTTTGGTGCCATTTCTGTAAGAAATTAAGTGAGAAAGAGAGTGTTTGCAAAGTGTTTGATAAAAGTCCTGTAAGAAAACGCTTCAGAGAATATTAGAGAGAGAGAGAGAGAGAATAAGAGAGATGAAAAATAATAAAGTAAATAAAAGATTAGAAAATCTTTTAACTCCCATATATATACTCTCTCCGCTCAACAGTTATATTTTTGAAGCATGGGATACACTTTACACCTGGCAACATGTGAACAGTCAGTAAACGGTTAGAGCAGGAGTTAATGGGCATGGGAAATAATTAACAATTATTGTGCACATGCAACTTTTCAAGACCGACACGTTTACCACTAACCCAAAATGATTATGACTATTTTTATCTTACCCAAATATATTCTGATTTAAATATGACTGTTTCATATTTTACCATAAATAAGACAAGTAAAGAATAATGCCACATAAGCATCAAGGATTCCATCAGGATTTAATATCAGAACTTAACTTATATTAGATTTTACCAGTCATCAGAATTTGGCTT
The DNA here is from genome assembly GCF_009905375.1 of Apium graveolens. NCBI lineage: Eukaryota > Viridiplantae > Streptophyta > Magnoliopsida > Apiales > Apiaceae > Apium > Apium graveolens. The sequence goes on from NC_133649.1 coordinate 193,481,423, forward strand.
CTGTACTCAAAAAGTGAATCTTTGTTTCTGTAATTCTTCGTACAAAGACTGACTTGTTTTCTTCAGAGTTTAATTATTAGAACTTCCATCAAAACTTGTCCTCAGAAATTATGCAAATAACACTTAACTATTTGTCAAAAACAACTTAATCACCACAGTAATTTTCATCATTCATATGGAGTGAAAATGTGTGCATTTAGCAAAATATCAGATAAAGATTAAAGTCTGATAAACTTCAGTACATCTTAGATATAAGGCATAACTCAGAAAAGTGCTTAAAATCTGTCATCAATCATGAAGTCTACTATAGAACAAATTTATGCATGAGTCCATCTCAACTGTTTGTACTCTCATTTTACGCATCTTTTGAAATTCCTTTTTACAGTGGCTTCTCAGTGTAAGTGAGTCACGACTACTTATCAGAATTTATGCTGTTATCAGAGTATTTCTCCAATAATCAGAGAATGTGAAAAGTCACCAAGAAAATTTATTTGCTTTTCTAATGCATATTACTTAATATCAGCAATGCACTTGGATCTTCCCTTCCATATATTTACTCTAGATCTCAAAGGAGTACCTAACTTTTATTTTCTTTTCTTTTTTTTTGATAAGTGAGGCTTATCAGCATGTAGTTCATCCTTAAGATTTACTGACATCAGAATCTAACAGATAAGAAACAAGATTCTAGTTTGTGACTTAGTAATAAGATACACAAAGTAAACTTGACTAAGCTCAATATCAGAATTCGCTTGTGTTAACGAGTTTCCACATGAACAACTAATTCAAACATGAGATTTCTAGTATGTTAAAGACTACTAGGTTAGCATCTAGCACAGTTATCCTCATTAGATTGAATAGTCACAGAACATTCAAAACACTTATCAGAGTATAAAGATCCACATCAGATAACAATCAACATTTAATGAATTTTCAAATTTAAGCACAGATTACATAGAAATAATATAATCTGTAAATACTGATCATAAAGTCTGATGCATGAGAATAAAAACTAAGCAGATTTAGAGAAAGAACCTGAAACCATTCCAAGTTCATTTACCAATCTTATAAAAGTAGCTTCACATAGTGGTTTTGTGAAGATATCTGCTAGCTGTTGATCTGTTGGAACAAAATGCAATTTCACTGTATCTTCATCCACATGTTCCCTTATGAAATGGTACCTAATGCTGATGTGCTTTGTCATTGAGTGTTAAACTGGATTACCTGGCATAGCAATAGCACTTTGATGATCACAGTAAATAGGGATTTTAGAAAATTCTAACCCATAATCCAGTAACTGATTCTTCATCCAAAGAATCTGTGTACAACAGCTTCCTGTAGCAATATATTCTGCTTCTGCAGTTGATGTGGAAATTGACTTCTGTTTCTTGCTAAACCAAGAAACCAATCTGCCTCAAAGAAATTGGCAGCTTCCATTTTCTTTGGTTTAGTCTGAGATAGAAAGGAATGATAGAGACATTCATTTGATATTGCAGTTCTAGTTCTGACACCTGCTTCAGGATCTCCAATGATTAAATCAGGTGTGTGTGATTTAATCCACTTCCTTGCAGATTGAAGTTGACTTCTAGAACTGAATCCTCCCCCATGATCTATGATGTCTCCATCATCATTTTCTGATGCTCCCCCTGAAGTTATGCTCTCTGAGACTTCAGAATTTGACTTGGATCCTTGAGGATTTGAAGTATCAAAGCTTCCAGAATTAACAGAATTTAGCTCATCAGAACTAGATAAATTAGCACTTGAAGAGCCAGTGACAGGTTCTGATGCTTCTTTAGAGTCTTGAGATGTGGTAGGATCTTCAGTTTGCTCCCCCTGGACAGGTGCATTTTCCTTTGGTGTTGTTACCACAGATTCAGTGACATCAGTACTTAAAGGTTCAGAGTTTAAGTCATCAGAATTTACAGAATCAGAATTTAAGTCTTCATTCTCAAATCTCAGCTGATCATGATCATTGAAATCTTCAAGTCCAGTAATCTTCTTATCATCAAAAGAGACATTGATAGATTTCATGACAACCCTTGTTCTTAAATTGTAGACTCTGAAGGCTTTTGTGGAAAGTGGATATCCAACAAAAATTCCTTCATCAGCTTTTAGATCGAATTTTGACAGCTGCTCAGGATGAGTCTTAAGAACAAAACACTTGCAACCAAATACATGTAAGTATTTCAGATTTGACTTCTTTTTCTTCACCATCTCATATGGTGTTTTTCCATGCTTGTTTATGAGTGTAGCATTCTGTGTAAAACAAGCAGTCTGCATAGCTTCAACCCAAAAATAGGTTGGCAACTTTGCTTCATCAAGCTTAGTTCGTGCAGCTTCAATGAGAGTCCTGTTCTTTCTTTCTACAACTCCATTTTGCTGTGGAGTTCCAGGTACAGAAAATTCCTGTTTGATTCCATGCTCTTTGCAAAACTCTTCCATAATCGAATTCTTAAACTCAGTGTCATTATCACTCCTTATTATTTTAACAGAATCTTTGACCAACTTATCCAGCTGTCTGACATGATCAGTTAGAGTAAATGTAGTTTTATTCTTCTTGTGCAAGAAGTACACCCAAGTGTACCTTGTGAACTCATCCACTATAACCATAGCATATTTCTTCTTTGCAATAGACATGATATTGACATGATAACCTCTGTCACAGATTTGACTTATGCTCAACAGATTGTGTTTAAGTCCTGAGACAAGAGCTACTGTTTCAATGACGACATTCCCAAGATTAATATTGCCATATCCCAGAGTTTTTCCCATGTTGCCATCTCCATAAGAAACTTCTGGGCCAGCTTTCTCCACAAAGTCTGAGAGCAGGGCTTTATTTCCAGTCATATGTCCTGAACATCCACTATCCAGTACTAGGATGTTTCTCCTGTTGCCCTGCAATCACAAAGACCATTAATGGTTAGTTTTAAGGACCCAGACTTGCTTGGATCCTTTGGCCTTATTAAGTTTGTTAGCATTTACAGCGGATTTAATATCAGAGTTTATGCTACCATGCTGTTTATCAGAACTTATATCAGACTTTGTTTCAGATTTTACACTAGAAGAATTAAAGCAACTTTCTTCAAAGAAGGTTTTATTTGATAATAATCATAGTATACACTATGATATTCCTTACAAGTATAAATGGAATTCCATAAACTACCACAATGAAAACAAGGATTTTGTGGCTTAAACCTAACAAACTGACTCTTAACTCCTGACTTAGGAGATAAAGAGTTTATATTCTTACTCTTCCTGCAAAAAGAAGCAAGATGGTTAAAGTTTCCACAGTTATAACATTTATTTCTAGGAGCATTAGGAACATGCATATAATTATTGCTTTTATTCACACCTTCCTTTCCATTCCTATTTTTCCTAGTTGCCTTAACCTTGTTGACATTTCTTATTTCTTTCAGCTTATGCTTAAGCTACTTCTTTGTCATTAAGCCTATGTTGACTTCAGCTGGTTTATCCTGTTCTAATTTGTCAGAAGTTGACTTCTTCTTAACTTCTGTCACAGACTCTTTCATCTTTTCAGGATCAGACTTTACAGTTTTAGCTACAAACTTAACAGAATTTACCTTTGGCTTAACAGTTTGTTTAACAACAATTGACTCAATTTGTTCAGTTCCCTTTTCACTTTTGTCATCTCCATGACCTAAGCCCTCTTTCGAGTTTCCACTACTTAATAAATTCTGAGTTATTCTGCCAGAGTTAGTCCAAGTCCTGATAATCTCTTTTTCTTTTTCTAACTCAGTTTTTAGAGATTTATTCAATTTCAGCAATTCATCTCTAACATAAAAAGCATCATCTCTCTCTTTCTGAGTTTGATGGAACATAACTAACTCCTTTTCTAAATAATCATTCCTTTTCTTAAAAGCAAGATTCTCAGAAGTTAATATTTCACATGTTAAAGTTTGATCTTTGTAGCTAATAAACATAATTTTAAGATATAATCTCAACTCAGTAATATCATCAGTATGAAAGACATAAGTTGTTTGAGGTACCTTTAACTCAACAGTTTCAGGGCTGCCATCAACATTTGTCATCAAGGCATAGTTCACCTCATCTTCAGAATCTGAAGTATCTGTCCATCTTTTCTTTTTTGTGACAAGTGTCTTGCCTTTGTCACTTTTTCCTTTCTTGCATTCAGGAGATATGTGGCCTCTTTTACCATAATTGTAGCATTTGACATTTGAGTAATCTCCTCTGTCAGACTTTCCTCCCCTGCCTTAAGATTTTCTGAAACCCTTCTTATCAGAACTTCCACTTTTCCTGGAAAACTTCTTTCCCCTTCTGAATTTACTGTAGGCTATCTTTGTGATACCCTTCACCATAAGAGCACACAATTTCATCATCTCTTCATTACTTCAGGTAAATTTTCAGTTTCTGAATCATCATTATCAGAACTTGATGAATCTGAATCAGACTTTGTAATGAGAGCTTTTTCTTTGCCTTTCTTTGAGACAACCACTTTGGGAAATTCCTCCTCAGCCTTAAGAGCAACTGTCCTTGACTTTCTCCCTTGTCTCTTGCTTCTTTGATCCATCTCAAGTTCATAAGTCTTGAGCATACCATAAATTTCATCAAGAGCATAGTTGTCTCTTATAATAGTTGCCTTCAAATCCCAACTTTCAGGAAGAGCTAAAAGGAATTTTAGATTTGAATCTTCAAGATCATATTCCTTGTCAACCAGTGACAGATCATTCAAGAGTTTGACAAACCTGTCATATAAGTCAGTTAATGACTCATCACTTTTTGAGTCAAAGTGCTCATACTCTTGAGTGAGTATAGTCCTCCTGTTCTTCTTGATTGCATCAGTTCCCTGGCATCTTGTCTCCAAAGCATCTCATATCTCCTTTGCACTCTTGCAGTGAATTACCCTGTTTGACATGATATTATCAATGGCACTATGCAACAAATGCCTTACCTTTGCATCCTTGGCAATAGATGAGATATCTTCAGCTGTATACTCATTTTTCTCCTTTGGTACGGTCTTTGCTGGCTGATCTGCAACTACAATAGAGAGCTTGGTTGGCTTATGTGGTCCTTCATTAATTCTGTCAAGGTATTCTGGATCTGTAGCTTCCAGAAACATAGCCATCTTCACTTTCCATATGGGATACTCAGAAGGTCTCAACATGGGAACCCTAATAGTCTCATATCGACTGTGGGTTTGAGTCTCTGGAGTTTCTTCAGTTTTGGCGGGCTTGGTTGGATTTTCTGCTTCTTCAGACATGATTGTTTTGGATCTTTACTGTATGTGTGTTAATAGATAGGCTCTGATACCACTTGTTAGGTCACACGACACTGTAGAAGGGGGTTGAATACAGTGTAGAATACAATCAAATCGATTTAGAACACAAGTAACAGAAAACAGATGTATTCGATATAATAAACTCTGTTACAATGGAACTGTCCTCTCTCAGTGATGAAAAAATATCACGAGAGCTGCTAGGTTACAATGTATGATCTTCTCGATAATGATAACACATATAGTGTAAACCTATGTCTGTGTTTATATAGTACACAGTTACAAGATAACTTCTAATTGATATGGAATATAATTTTGTCTCCTAAAATATATCAATCAGATATCTTATATAATTCTTCGAGTCCTCTAACTCTTTCCTTGCATATCTTCTTCTGTATTAGTCTCGATCTTCTACTGTTAATCAGCTTCCTTCTTTAACTGTATGTCATCCCTTACTTTAGTTCTGATATGACCTTAAGTCCTGATATGACATTAAGTCCTGACTTCCAGTAAGTACTGATTCCAGTAATAACTGATATTTCCTGTTTGTTAAGATCTGAAAACTAAACATGAAACATATTAGACATGACATCTCAAATATATCCAACAGTGTATCAGTGTTTATGAACAAGAATCAAAAGAGTGCAAGCGTGATAGGAATATGAAGAAATATCACTATTCTGAAATTAGAATAGGGGAAAAACTTACCTTCTGCGCGACTCACTTCAATTATACCACCTTCGTCTATCACCGACTCAACCTGCCTTGCTGGCTTAGCTTCTGTTAGAGAAATAGATTGGTTTAGTCATTTTGTACTTCAATTGCGTCTTGAACCGACTTCACATCGTTCCTATTGTCTACCCATGCGCTTATGACTGACTCGTATATTATATATTAACAAGCAAGACTCGATTAACTACATAATACACATAAGCACATAAGCCACATAATCATTTTTACAGTTAAAATAATTTTTAGATAAAAAATCGACTCGCTGATCGCTTAACTGATCATTATCTGACTCGTTTCCTATTTTTTGGGATTTATCGGACTCGTCTCGGCACGCGATTCAGCTTATAATCAAAAAAATAACAAGGTCAACTAATTTCTAGAAGAAATTAAGTTTTAATATTATTTTTAATGAAAAGAATTCATTTTTCTGAGTAAAAGGGCTTTCGTTTCGCTCGAATCGGACTAACGGTTTATTTAATATCAATTAAACACATATAATTCAATTTATTATTCACAATAAATAATTTTTACTGATTTTTTACCCAAAAATAATTTTTAAATAATTATTTAGGAAAAATCAGAACTAAAAATGATTTTTCTATAATTTTTGGAATTAAAATGAATTTATTATGATTTATTGAAAATTATTTGATTAATTATCAAAATAATTAATTATTTTTAAATATTTAATAAATAATAAATAATTAAGAAAATAATTAAATCTAATTTTTAGAAAATATTTCAGAATTATTTATAATATAAATCAATTAATTAAATAATTAATTAATCAATTTATAAAATAAATAAAACTGATTTTATAATTAAAATAAAATAAAATAAAAAATAATTCTCAGTATCATTTGTCAGAAATCCATTTCTGACAGTTAAGGAATAAAACCGGGCTTAAAAACCAGGTCGAAACGGTTTGGGGAAGAACATCCCGGGTCGGGATGAACTTGCCGGAATCAACCCGGAATCCGGCGAGTCCCCGGTCTCCGGCGATGATCCGATATCGACTAAACATGTACCGTTTGATAGTATTTTCTATGCCAAATCATTTCTCATCACTTCACCATTCTAATTCTGGCAAACACAACTCGTAATCATCCCGGAATCAAAATCTTCGGCCAAGCTTCAAAGTTTTCCGATCAAAAGTCGAAATCACAGATTTGTACATGAAAAATTATAATCTATATCTTAAAATAAAACTTGAAACATACACAATCAAACCCCTATATCACTATATACCTCAGTTATCTGTAAAATCAGAAACGACTAATTAAAAATTAGGCATAAACCCTAGAAATCGAATTCATCGATTCAAGTATCGTTTGTTCAATTAATTAGTACCAATCGATTGCTTACAACACATAAAAACTATATCAGCCATCAAAATCATTCAACAACCCCTAGAAATAAAAATCCCAAATCGCAGTTATGAACCCTAAAATCGAAATAAAAAATATACTAATTTAAACATGAAATTGATGATACAAACCGAAAGAACAATTGAAGAGCTTCGTTTTGAGTATATACATGACTGTAATCGATGCCGGAAACTGATTGGAATCATTACTCGAATTCTTGACCCGAATTGCAAACCCTAAACCCGACTGCAGAGAAGTTTCTGATTTTCTGATTTTTAATTAATTAATTAATTAATAATTAGGCTATTTATAGTAGTAAAATTAATACTCCTAATTAAAATTAAGGCCCTAATTCTACATCTTTTAAAATTAATAAGCCCTTAATTTCATAATTTTTTAGTTTTAAAATTTAATTTATAAATATTTTATATATGCAATATATATGCCAAAATTTCCTAAAATTGTGAATAATGCAAAAATACAAAGAAATGGTATAAATGAAAGTCCTATAATTTTATAAAAATAAAAATATGATTTTTGTGGGGTTTTTAACACCCAATGGGGCCCGGAAAACTCATTTTTCGCGAAACAAGAGAATTTGTAAAATACCTAGAAGTTGAGAATAATGCGATGGTAAAAGCCGTTTGATGAAAAATAAGGCCCATTATTTTATTTGAAATACCTGCTTTAAAATCATGATTCGGGTCGTAAAACTTTTGAAATGAAAGCTATGAATGCAAAAATAAAGTATCTGAAAAATATCTTAAAAATACCTGGACGACACAGAATGCACATAACACATAGCAATTAAGGTTTGACAGTTAATTACACATAAATGACATATTAACACACAAATTTTATTATAAATATGATACAATACAGATGTGAATTTCCCAGACGTTACATCCTTCCCCCTTAATAGGATTCTGTCCTCAGAATCTCACTATGAAAACAAATGAGGATATTTCTCTAACATTTCACTCTCAAGTTTCCAGGTTGATTCTTCAACCATAGGGTTTCTCCACAACACTCACACTGGAGATACAGACTTATTTCTCAACACTTTCTCTCGCCGATCTAAAATTCTTACCGGCTGTTCTATAAAAGACAAATCAGGTTGGATATCTACAGGTTCGTACTCTATTACGTGCCTAGAATTAGGATTATATCGCTTAAGCATTGACACGTGAAACATATTATGAATATGCTGCATATGAGGCGGTAAAGGTAATTCGTACGCAACTTTTCCCACTTTCTTCAAAATTTCAAATGGTTCGACATATCGTGGCTTTAATTTACCCTTGTTGTCAAACGTGGTTAATCCTTTCCATGGCGATATTTTAAGTAACACGTGCTCTCCTACCTGGTAGTCCAAATCCTTCCTGGCTTGATCTGTATATTTGTGTTATCTATTTTGTGCTGCATTCAATCATTTTCGAATAAGTTCTATCTTTTCTTTAGTCTGTTGGATTAATTCTGGACCCAAAACCTTGCGTTCTCCAACTTCATCCCAATATACTGGTGATCTGCATTTTCTTCCATATAACGCTTCGTACGGTGGCATTCCAATGCTCGCATGATAGTTGTTGTTGTAAGAAAATTAAAGTAAAGGTAGATGTTCATCCCAACTGCCTTCGAAATCAATCGCACAAACTCGTAGCATGTCCTCGATTGTTTGGATAGTGCTTTCACTCTGCCCATCGGTTTGCGGATAATAAGCGATACTCATGTTTAATTTAGTTCCAAGGCACTCTTGAAATTGTCTCCAAAATCTTGAATTGAAACGGGGATCTCAATCAGTCACGATAGATATTGGAACTCCATATCGCATCACAATTTCCTTGAGATATAAATGCAGTAGCTTGTCGAGCGAAAATCTTTCATTAATCGGTAGAAAATGTGCCGACTTTGTTAGTCTGTCAATGATTACCCATATCGCATCATGATTTGCTTTAGTCCTTGGAAGTCCTACTACAAAATCCATCGCTAGATGTTCCCATTTCCATTCCGGAATATCCAATGGTTGTAGTAATCCACTCGGACGTTGATGTTCCGCTTTAACTCGCTGGCATGTGTAGCATTTACTTACCCATTCTGCTACTCCTTCTTCATATTTGGCCACCAAAAGTTTTCCTTCAGATCGCGGTACATTTTTGTACTTCCTGGATGAGTGGAATACTTCGAATTGTGCGCATCTCGCAATATTTCTTCCTTTAGTTCTGCCATATTAGGGATCCAGATTCTTGATGCAAAACGTAAGATTCCTTCATTATCCTTCTGGGTTATAATTTATTCTCCTGTTAAGTCATCATCTTGACTCATCACTTCTTCTTGACAGCGTCGAATCTTCTCTAGTAATTCCGGTTGAAAAGTCATAGCATAGATAGCTTCAGTAGATTCATTGGGAACACGAATTTCGATTTCCAACTTGTCAAATTCCTTGGCTAATTCTTCATATGAAGTTAACAGATTCAATCTTTCTTTCTGGCTCAGCGCATCCGCCACAACATTTGTTTTCCCTGGATGATAGCTGATCATAACATCGTAATCTTTAATCAATTCTAGCCATCGGCATTGCCTCATGTTCAATTCCTTCTGCGTAAAGATGTACTTCAGACTTTTATGATCCGTGTAGATTTCACATTTTTCACCGTAGAGATAGTGTCTCCAAAGTTTCAATGCAAATACGATCGCTGCTAATTCCAGATCATACGTAGGATATTTCTGTTCATGAGGTTTTAACTGTCTCAAAGCATATGCAATGATGTTACCGTGTTGCATCAATACACATCCTAATCCGTTGTATGAAGCATCGCTGTAAATGACAAAATTTCCATGCTAATCTGGCAATACGAGTACTGGTGCGGTTACTAACTGATTCTTCAGCTCTTGGAAACTTTCTTCATATTTATCATCCCATACAAACTTTTCACTTTTTCGAGTTAACTTGGTCAATGGCGTTGCTATTTTCGCAAAATCTTTGACAAATCTTCTATAATATCCTGCCAATCCCAAGAAACTTCGAATGTCTATCGGTGTCTTCGGCCTTTCCCAACTTAACACATCTTCAATCTTTGCTGGATCGACTTGAATGCCTTCTCTACTAATAATGTGCCCTAGAAATTGTACTTCCATTAACCAGAATTCGCATTTCAAGATTTTTGCGTACAGTTGCTCTTTCCTCAGAATTTCCAAAGCAGTCCTTAAGTGCTCAGCATGCTCTTCTTCCGTCTTTGAATAAATCAAGATGTCATCAATGAATACAATCACAAACTTATCTAAGTACCTCTTGAATATCTTGTTCATCAGATCTATGATTGCTGCTGGCGTGTTGGTCAAACCAAATGCCATTACTAAAAACTCATAATGTCCATATCTGGTACGAAATGCAGTTTTGGGAATATCTTCAGCTTTAATCTTCAAATTGATGATAGCCCGATCGCAAATCTATCTTCGAAAACCATGCGGCTTCTTTTAGCTGGTCAAATAAATCGTCTATTCTTGGTAAAGGATACTTATTCTTGATAGTGAGCTTATTTAATTCTCGATAGTCAATGCATAGTCGCATGTTACCATCTTTATTCTTCATGAACAATACCAGTGCACCCCGCGGGGATACACTAGGTCTTATGATGCCTCGGTCTAGAAGAACTTGCAATTGTGTTGACAATTCTTTCATTTTGACTGGTGTCATTCGATATGGAGCTTTCGAAACTAGTTCTGTACCTGGCGCTAAGTCAATCGTAAATTTAATTTTTCGGTCTGGCGGTAACCCTGGAAGCTCGTCTGGAAAGACGTCAGGAAATTCACATACAACTGGAATGTCTTCTATTTTGGGACTTCCCTTCTCAGTATCTAACACGTAAGCTATATACACCTCACATATCTGTCGAATCAATCGTTTGGTCTGCATTACTGTCAGAAATTTCTTCCGCTATTTTTCGCCATTGAACATTACCGTTGCATTTTCTACAGTTCGCAATTTTACTTTCTTGTTCGCGCAATCGATCTGAGCATTATGACAAGCTAACCAATCCATTCTCAAAATAACGTCAAAGTCTCCTAGCTTAAAAGGAATCAAATTTACGGAGAAATGATGTCCGGCTATTTCTATATCGCACGCAGGACATACTCAATCTACTGGAACTTGGTCGTCATTCGCTAATTTTATAATTAATGTCTCGCCCAACCATTCAATTTCGCAATATAACTTATCAAGGAATTCTTTAGAAATAAATGAACGGGTAGCTCCAGAATCGATTAATACTTTTGAATTTACAGAATTCACCAAAAGCGTACCTACAATTACACTAACACTTTGCACTGCCACTTTTATTGTCATGTTGAAAGTCCTTGCTCTAGGTTGATTAAGCAGCGGTGGAGGAGGTAATGCCAACACTTTCGGTATACTAGCTGCCATTGCTGGTCCTTTGCAATTACTAGCAATATGTCCTTTCTTTCCACACTCGTAGCAAGTAACTTCTATCTTTCCTGTTGGACATTCATTAGAATAGTGCCCTTTCTGCTTACATTTGAAACATTTCACATCCGCTTTGATATAGATGCCAGTATGTTTCCGTCCACAAGTTCTGCAGTATGGCATTGGGACTTTGACAATTCTCTGTTGTCTGGGGGCTTGGAAACGATTACCTATTTTCTGGATACCTTGTCCTATCCTTTTGAAATTCAAATTTGTCCGGGCTTGAAATCCCGGCTTCCTGCTGGAGCGGTCTTGGAAACTTCCCTGTCCTCTTTCCTTTTGAGATCTTTCGCTTTCCCCTTCGATAATCAAGGCTTTCTGGACTACGGCGGTATACGTCGTTAATTCAAAAACTGTAACTTGTCCACGGAGCCACGGTCGTAATCCTTCTTGAAATCTTTGGACTCGTTTTTCTTCAGTATCAACTTGTTCTGGAACAAACCTAGCCAACTCAGTAAATTTGGCTTCATACTCCGTCACGGACATACTTCCCTGCTTCAGTTCTAAAAACTTAATCTGCATTTAATTCCTCACTAGCGAGGAAAATGTTTTTCTAAGAACAACTCTTTAAACCTATCCCATGCAATAACATCCTCACCTTCTAAAGCCTTCTTAGATTTCCACCAATAATTTGCTTCTCCTTTCAACAAGTAACTAGCAAAATCAGTCTTCTGGTCTTCACCTACTTTCACTAGCATAAATGCTTTCTCTATTTCTTTCAACCAAGTGGTAGCCTTAATAGGATCAACTGACCCATCAAATTCTGGAGGTTTAACCGACTGAAACTGTTTGAAAGTAACAATAGGTATAGCTGGTGGCATCTGGAGTTCGAGACGAGGTGGATGTTGTAACATTTGATGTTGAATCTGCTGCTGCTGCATCTGTTGTTACATCATTATCATCTGTTGTTGTATTAGATGGAACATTTGGTTCATGATATCATTGGTATGTTCTTCGGAGTTGCTATTAGAAGTCCCAGTCCTAGTCTTTCTCTTGGGTGCCATTTGCTGATAATAAAACAAGTAATGTCTTCTTAACAGTTTATTAAATAATTGACAGTAATTAAGAAAACAATTTATCCTGTATTAACAAAATTTGGATAATAATTCGGAAAAAAAAATAGTTTACTTAATATAAAAATAGGAAGTATAAACAGTTTACGTTAATATAAAGACAGGAAATGTAAACAGTTAAATGAAATATTTATTCGTCTCTTTTTTTTTTCTTCGACATAATTTAAAGTACGAAAAGCTGTAAAACAATAAAGTAAAGGTAAATGCTGTAAAACTGTAAAGACTGAAATTTAAAGAAAATTTGAAAATTTTCATTTTATATATCTAACACCAGCTCCAGGTGTAAATGATTGGTATAAAAAGTCTCGCTCTGCTGGTCACGGCTATTGCTACTAGTCAAACTACTACTACAAGTCAAGCTGCTACTACACACATACTCACTACTCACTATGTCATATTAGGCTGCATCTATGTACATCTGTCATTTCCACTATGTCAGTCCTCTGTAGTCAATATCTCAGAATCCTGGCGGTATACGCCTCAGCTCATCTCGAAGTATCTAAACCAAAGTCTGTGCTAAACGGAATATCCTATAAAACTCCGCAAAAGAAGGCGACCCGTCATGTGTCAAAGCATCCAACTCCCATGTAGCACTCATCAAAGCAGACTATAACCTCGGTCTCATCATATAATCTGGATGTAATGCGGCTAACGGTCCTCGGTCTCTCTGGTCAAACAAGTGCATAATCTCCCTACACTGAGCTCTCCAGTACTCAGTGTCATCTCTTATAACACTGTACTTATGATACGGTACCATGTGTGGCTGTGTAACATGTCCTACTAACTCCTGTGACTTAAACCTCGATATCCCTGCACCCTGCTGTGGAACTCCCAACTGTAACTCTATCTCATGTTCACCCATACCCTCGACTAGAACCATCTAGAATACCTCTGGCTCTAGAGCCTGTACTGGTATAGGAGGTAACACTGGTGGTGGTGGAAGCTCTGGCTCAATCCCTGGTATGAACTGATACTCTACTGGAAATGGAGGTGGAAGCATCGACTCAAAGAACTTTAACGGATCAAACATCTCTATAGGATCATGAACTATCCCTATCACTGGTGGTGCTGGCTCATGGGGCAATGATGGAGGAGGTGGAAGAAGTGGAAACATAAACATAGACACTGGTGGAGCAACTGGTGCAACTGGTCCTGTCACAGTCCTCTCGGATACAAATATCCTGATGATGCCATCTGATAATATACCAAAGAAAGAAGAAAGGTCACTAAACCATTCCTAGAACTAATATCTTCCTATCCTAATCTTATATAAATCATAACACTACTCTTCCTATTTGACTATTCCTATCCTATGTGATCTCCCTATCTTATCTTAACCCTAATGTTCTTGTTTTTAGGGACCAAATCTACAGCTTTGATGCCAAACTTGTAATGCCCTCCAGACCCGGGGTATAAGTATGGGGGTTACTAGCTAATTACTAAACCTGTACAATCTGATTAAAATATAATAAAGAAATATATCTAAACCCCTTTAACACTAACCATGATCTTTTTAGGTTGAAGTATGAAAACAAGAACCACTAACTACTTTATTACAAACCAAATTTAAAATCTTACAACTCTCTTTATTACAAACCATTTTCTAACCAGTTTTAAACCAACTTCATCTTTTATTCAAACACACACACTAACTATCCACACTCCACCTGTTCGGGAAACTCAAAGCTTTCTTCCTGGATTGGGATCAACACCTTGGGTATGAGAGGATCCTGAGGCTTGACCCGCTTTTTTACCACTCGAGTCCTGATGGGTTTCATATTCATTCTTAACTGAAAATAATAAGGTGAATAACAATAAAAAGGGGTGAGCCAAAAATTGCACAACAAGTCCGTAAAATATAAACAGTGTTAAAGCAGTTTAAATGATTCGGTAATCTGGGTATATCTGCAAAGATATAACCCCGCGAGAATAGAAAGAAGGCCACTGCTGGCGAGTACAAACGAACTAAACTGGACACAAGTTCGCATCTATACCCTACTGATCAGCCAGGATACAGTGCAGATCTATATCCCATTATATAGATCTAGTCGGGCACCCAAGCACTACGACCCATCTCAAGGATCCGGTTATGTCCCGGTCCTTAGGATTAAGTAAACTTAATCCCCAAAAATATCACTATCCAGTCCATGGAGTAGCAACCAGAATAATCGGTATGCTTTGATATATTCTAATCACCAGAATATACCAATGTGCATGCGTAGCAATTGGAATCTGAACAATGAATTCAAAGGAAAAAGATGAAATCAAGAATCGAAATGAAATATGAACAAGAGAATAACAAGTGTGTATCAGTGTTTATGAACAAGAATCAAAAGAGTGCAAGCGTGATAGGAATCTGAAGAAATATCACTATTCTAAAATTAGAATAGGGGAAAAACTTGCCTTTTGCGCGACTCACTTCAATTATATCACCTTCGTCTATCATCGACTCAACCTGCCTTGCTAGCTTAGCTTCTGTTAGAGAAATAGACTGGTTTAGTCATTTTGTACTTCAATTGTGTCTTGAACCGACTTCATATCGTTCCTATTGTCTACCCATGCGCTTATGACTGACTTGTATATTATATATTAACAAGTAAGACTCGATTAACCACATAATACCCATAAGCACATAATCCACATAATCATTTTTATAGTTAAAATAATTTTTAGAATTAAAATCGACTCGCTGATCGCTTAGCTGATCATTATCTGACTCGTTTCCTATTTTTCGGGATTTTTCGGACTCGTCTCGGCACGCAATTCGACTGATAATCAAACAAATAACAGGTCAACTAATTTCTAGAAGAAATTAGGTTTTAATATTATATTTAATAAAAAAGAATTCATTTTTCTGAGTCAAAGGGCTTTCGTTTCGCTCGAATCGGACTAACGGTCTATTCAATATCAATTAAACAGAGATAATTCAATTTATTATCCACTATAAATAATTATTACTAATTTATACCCTAAAATAATTTTTAAATAATTATTTAGGAAAAATCAGAACTAAAAATTATTTTTTTTATAATTTTTGGAATTAAAATGAATTTATTATGATTTATTGAAAATTATTTGATTAATTATCAAAATAATTAATCATTTTTAAATAATTAATAAGTAATAAATAATTAAGAAAATAATTAAATCTGATTTTTAGAAAATAATTCAGAATTATTTATAATATAAATCAATTAATTAAATAATTAATTAATCAATTTATAAAATAATAAAACTGATTTTATAATTAAAAAACAAAATCTCAGAATCATTTGTCAGAATTCCATTTCTGACAGTTAAGGATCAAAACAGGGTTTAAAAACCGGGTCAAAACGGGTTGAGGAAGAACATCCCGGGTCGGGAGGAACTTGCCGGAATCAACCCAGAATCCGGCGAGTCCCCGGACTCCGGCGATGCTCCGATATCAACTAAACAAGTACTGTTTGATAGTATTTTCTATGCCAAATAATTTCTCATCACTTCACCATTCTAATTCTGGCAAACACAACTCGTAATCATCTCAGAATCAAAATCCCCGGCCAAACTTCAAAGTTTTCCGATCAAAAGTCAAAATCACAGATTTGTACATGAAAAGTTATAATCTATAACTTAAAATAAAGCTTGAAACATACACAATCAAACCCCTATATCACTATATACCTCAGCTATCTGTAAAATCAGAAACGACTAATTAAAAATTAGGCATAAACCCTAGAAATCGAATTCATCGATTCAAGTATCGTTTGTTCAATTAATTAGTACCAATCGATTGCTTACAACACATAGAAACTATATCAGCCATCAAAATCATTCAACAAACCCTAGAAATAAAAACTCCAAATCGCAGTTATGAACCCTAAAATTGAAATAAAAAATATACTGATTTAAATATGAAATTGATGATACAAACCGAAAGAACAATTCAAGAGCTTCGTTTTGAGTACTTACATGCCGGAAACTGATCGGAATCACTACTCGAATTCTTGACCCGAATTGCAAACCCTAAACCCGACTGCAGAGAATTTTCTGATTTTCTGATTTTTAATTAATTAATTAATTAATAATTAGGCTATTTATATTAGTAAAATTAATATTCCTAATTAAAATTAAGGCCCTAATTTTACATTTTTTAAAATTAATAAGCCCCTAATTTCATAATTTTTGAGTATTAAAATTTAATTTATAAATATTTTATATATGCAATATATATGCCAAAATTTCCAAAAAAAAATACAAAGAAATGGTATAATTTAAAGCCCTATAATTTTATAAAAAATAAAAATGTGATTTTTGTGGGGTTTTTAACACCTAATGGGGTCCGGAAAAGTCATTTTTCACGAAACGAGAAAGTTTGTAAAATACCTAGATGTTCAGAATAATGCGATGGTAAAAGCCGTTTGATGAAAAATAAGGCCCATTGTTTTATTTGAAATACCTGCTTTAAAATCATGATTCGGGTCGTAAAACTTTTGAAATGAAAGCTATGAATGCAAAAATAAAGTATCTGAAAAATATCTTAAAAATACCTGGACGACATAGAATGCACGTAACACATGGCAATTAGGGTTTGACAGTTAATTACACATAAATGACACATTAACACACATAATTTTTTATAAATATGATACAATACAGACGTAAATATCCCACACGTTACAGTTACCCAGCCTCTTACACCTTGATAGACTGTACCCCGGCATGTCGCTTATGCCGACTCAATTAGATGTACTTACTTCCCGAACGTTGGGCAAGTAATCAAATTGTTTTCTCAAAACAGCAACCTCGTTGCGAATATAAAATACACCACAGAGTCGGATCTCTCAGATTTTTTATCGAGTATTCAAGTCCCCTTCGAAAGGAAGATCTTAAATTTGAAAACGAGTTTTGGGATCCGCTCTAGCCTTTAAAATCATTTTGAAGACTCGAAAATATTTTTGAAAGCGTTTGGAATAAGGATGATTTGATATAATAAATCAATTCCAAGATAATCAAAGAATATCTGAATATTATGCTATAAATAATATTCCAATAACGAATAGCTTTTGTCAAAGAAAATGAAGTAAAAGTTTTGAAAAATACTTTCTGAAAATATTTAAAGTAAGAATGAATGACGATATCAATCATTTCTTGAATACTTGACGAATAACGTAATATTATTCTTTAAGAAAATAATGAATATTATTTAATAAAATAAACGGAGTCGTAAGTCCTCGAATGAATATTCAAACTAATATTTACTTATAATTTAAAACTATCGAATAAATATTATTCGATTAATAGTTTTGATAACTATATACATATAATATACTCGGGAACATCGTCTCCCGGTTTAGAAAAATATTAACTTTTGGGTCCCCTATACTAAGGGTATACACAAATAATGTCTATCTCTAGCATAGGTATTATGCAGTTTATAAACAATTGAATCGATAACAAGATATCAAGATTACGAAATAGGCATGCATATATATATATATATCATATCAACATGCTCCAATATATCGCAAGATTTTCTAAAAACAATCATGCACTTATCACAAGATAATGCATATACATATATACATCACAATAACAGTTATACGGGTAGAAAACTTGCCCGAGTATTCCGGGGTAGACTTAAGTTTAGAGTGGGTCCGGTAACCTATGAACAACAACATAAGCCGGAATTAAACCACGGTCGCTTAAGAAACTAGACTTTATCCACTTAGACCCTACCGTTCGCTTTTGCACTTAACGATTTACATAAGTCGCTCGAGTACCCTCGGCTCCACCATTTTTATGAAATTAATCATTAAACGTTTTAAGTAGAATCTTTCGCGAGTACTTTACCAACTTCCTAATCCACCTTACAAAATTGTTTCATAATCCAATTAGTCTTCTAAGGGCCTTGAAAAAGGTTTCAAAGTTAAGCGAGGGGTATAGGTTCGTTCGCGAAACACTGTAACTTAAAACGGTCATTTCTCATAAACCGTAAATCGGATCTAAGCGAACCATATACCAAAATGAAGCTTACGATAAGATCTAGTTAAAAATGTTAAAGTTACAGTTTGTTCGGTGAGGTTTCTGATCCGAATGCTAAGCACAAACAGTCTGTGTAAACTGGCATTACGACGGCTATGTTTACATGATTCCCAAATTTTACCATTCCAAATCATACCAATCCAACTACCAATCAACAACAACTCAAGATAAACATCTATAATACTGATTTCAGTCATAATAAGCCCAAGAATCTCAATCCAATCCAATATCATACTATCTTCAAAATTAACTAAACTACTAAATCAATCAAGGTTCATGTAACACCCCCAAATCCGGGGTCGGGGATCCGGGTTGTCACGAGTTCCATTTCCCTTAATAACACCCAATATTTATAAACAACCAACTACTGCGTACTGTGACCCCACAATATACAAACACACCACAAGTTATAGTCTCAGAGATGAATACCAAAAATAACACAAGTCATTTTATTCCACAATTATAAACCATTACACCTTAAAAGGGTTTCTGAATAAATTTACATATTCTTTGCCATTATTACAATTTATAATATACATAAGTATGGTACATTAACAGTTGAAAACCTAGCCTATTGGTAGTTCTCACCTCAGCTACAGTGGCATCAACGCCTACAGGAAACTGCGGAACGTTTCCTATCCGCTCATGAATTGGGAGCTTGGTCCTGTTCATCTTGTCTATCTGTTGTTGTATGATGAAACAAGAAGCAAGGGTGAGCAACAAGCCCACCGAAATAATATGTATAATAATTAACAATATATGAGCATTCTCATAGTACTCATAAAAGTCTTGGTCAAGTAAAAATGAACCAAATTTGATATCTTAACGCGACCAAGTCGCAAAATATTCAGTATATATGTATATATACTTTTCAAAATCTTGGAAGTCCTCTTTCAAGCATAATGTACACATAGTTTCAGTTTATAACTGTATAAAAATATCGTCGCAAGGTGTTCTCATATATCTAACCTTGTCCCAATGTTTTTCTGAAAATCTTTATCATACATAAGATAATCATTTACTAGATATAAGTTAAAAGATGAAGTTACGAGATACTCCAATATACTTATATCTTTTCCGAATACTACTTGAACTACCACCGTTCAAGTTATAATTAGTTTCAAAAGTTCATCACACAGATGAGACTACAAGATAAGACTTGAATAGATTCAATCTTTGAAATATTATTGAATAAAATGAAGTTACGAGATACTTCATTAAGTCCCGATATATATCCATATATATATATATATATCTCATACATTTCCTGAAAACCTCTGTCATGTAAAGTATGAACAGAGTTGTAATATCCAATGAATTTGGAAAGAAAAGAATTTTGGCATAAACCCGATATCTTGCTGATCAGGCAAATATACCAATAAGTAACATTTTCTACTAGTAAATGGATGAATCCCCCATCGGCCATCACCCTAGCCGCATTAGGACCTTGTGCTGGACCGCCACCCGGCCTCTTACGCGTTGATGGACTGCCACCCAGCCACTTACACTTTGATAGACCGTACCCCGGCCTGTCGCTTATGCCGACTCAATTAAATGGACTTACTTCCCGAATGTTGGGCAAGTAATCAAATTGTTTTCTCAAAACAGCAACCTCGTTGCGAATATAAAATACACCATAGAGCCGGATCCCTCAGATTTTTGAGCGACTATTCAAGTCCCTTCGAAAGGAAGATCTTAAATTTGAAAACGAGTTTTGGGATCCGCTCTAACTTTTTGAAATCATTTTGAAGACTCGAAAACATTTTTAAGAATATTTGGAGTAATGCTGATTTAATAAAATAAATCAGTCCCAATATATTAGAAAATATCTGAATTTTATTATTTAAATAATATTCCCATAAGGATAATCCTTATAAAAATAATTGAAGTAGAAGTTTTAAGACTCATACTTGAAATGAATAATAAATAACCAAAGATATACTTATACGAAAGTACGATCTTTATTTGAATAATCGAAAATAAGTTTGATTATCGAAACATTATTCTTTAATAAAATAAAGAATATTATTTAATAAAAGGAGCGGAGTCATAAGCCCTCGAATGAATATTCAAAATAATATTCATTAAATAAAATAAACGGAGTCATAAGTCCTCGAATGAATATTCAAAATAATATTCATTAAATAAAATAAACGGAGTCATAATTCCTCGAATGAATATTCAAAATAATATTCATTAATTAAAATAAAGTTATCGAATAAACCTTATTCGATTAATAGTTTTGAAAACTGTATCTATATATATATAAATATATATAATATAGTCGGGAACATCGACTACCGGTTTAGAAAATGTTCACCTTTAGGTCCCCTATACTAAGGGTATACGCAGCTACTGCTTATCTCTAGCATAGGTATTATGCAACTTATAAGCATTTGAATCAACAATTAGATATCAAGATTACGAAACAGACATGCATATATACCATATCAGCATGCTCCAATATATCACAAAATTTGCTAATAACAATCATGCACTTATCACAAGATAATGCATATACATATATTTACATCACAACAACAGTATAACGGGTAGAAAACTTGCCTGAGTGTTCCCGGATAGAATTAAGCTTAGAGTGGGTCGGATAACCTATGAACAACAACATAAGTCGGAAAACCCCGGTCGCTTAAGAAACTAAACTTTAACCAACTGAACCTTAATGTTCGCTTATGGTCACTTCTACGCTTAACAAATCACATAAGTCGTTCGAGTACCCTCGGCTCCACCATTTTTAATAAATTAACCATTAAGAATTTTAAGGCGATTCTTTCGCGAGTACCATACCAACTTCCTAATCCACTTTACATAATTGTTTCATACTCCAATTAGTCATTTAAGGGACTTAAACAAGGTTTCGAAGTAAGGTGAGGGGTAATGGTTCGTTCACGAAACGCCGTTACTTAAAACGGTCGTTTCTCCTAAACTGTACATCGGATTCAAGTGAACCACATATTAAAACGAAGCTCATAACATGAACTATCTAAACATGGCAATGGTCAGAATCTTACAATGAGTTCACGGGTCCTGAAGTTAAGAACAAAAACAGTCTAAGGTAAATCGGGCATTACGACAGCTATGTTTACGCGATTACCAAATTTTAAACTACTCCAATCAATCCACAAATCAACCCACAATCAACATCACAACCAAACTCCATCCATACTTCATTACAACAGTCCCAACATCTCAAGATTTTTCAATTTATACTACCCCTAAACATGAACTAAAAGCTATACTTAAGTTCATTAACCAACAATCCAAGATTTACAACTCAAACTCATTACAAATCCAACCAAACTCTAAATATACATGAATCATGCTTCTCATGACTATACCAAATATAAAAAGCTCTAAACATTCAAAAGTAAGGCTAGGTTATGAGATTATACCTTCCTTGGTGAGTAGAAGTAACTATGGAGCTTGAAACAACCCTTGAAAATCCTTACAAAAGCTATATCTAAACAAAAACACAAGATCAAAAATTTCAAGATCTTGAAAACACTATTCACCCTCTTCTTCCATGAATTATTGGAAGAGATTGTGAAGGAAATGGAAGCTTAGATTCATAGGATAGCTATATCTATGTATAAGGAACCTTGGATAATTACCTTACAATTTAACAATGCTTGGATCTTGGATTTTGATTTTCTTGTCTTTGAAAAAGTGAAGAAGCCGAGATCTTCTTGCTTGGAAATGGGACTGATTTGTGTTTTTTTTGGTGTTATGATTTGTTTTGGCTTGGTTGCTATTGTTTTGTTTGTTAATTAACTTTTTACCATGGTAACAAATGAATGGCTCTTATTCAACCAACCAATCCCTCCATTTGTCATGCTTATGTCATCCTTCCAATGTCATCCAATTGCCACATGTCTTCTCCTTGTGGTGTGATGACATCATCATCCACTAACCTCTTTGATTAACCTCTAATTACTTGGCTAATGACCGTTTATCTGTTATACGGTTCGCTTAACTTTCATTCTCGTTTATCGTTTGAGGGATCATATCCGGGATCTTATTACTTGGGTTCCCCTAAACCTTTCTCAATATTTTATATTCCTTTTATGATCCTCTCTTATAATCTTTGAATTTAAATCCTTTTAATCATGTTACCTTATACTCAATTATTTCTGTATCTGTTGGGTTTTCGGGAAAAAAATCAAAGTGTTTGAATTTGGATTTTGACGATCTTTACATACACTTATATACCATATAGAGTACTAATAAGATCTCAGAATATCAATAAAAGAACCCCTACATAGTGTGACATGAAAAGTTTTCTTATTCAGCATAATCAGCAAAATCACTATTCATAAGGGTTACAAAAAGTCAAAAAATTTTGGGATTATTACAGTTCAAAATCATGCTTAATCTCTCATCCATTAACAATCATTAACATATTATTAACAATCCAAACATCAACCACAAATAACCCAAAATCCTAATCACCATTATCATCCAAACAAACCAAATTTAAAATTAAGGGTTCAAGAGTTTATACCTTCCTTGGAGAGCGGAGAATTACTAACAAACCTCTAGGAACCTCTAACTATCTCTACCAAGCTTGGATCTTAAAGAAAATATAAGAAAATAAAATGTTAGTTCTTGAAAACACTATTCATCAAGAACTTTGAGGAATTGTTTAAATAAGGAATCCTTGGAATCTTGGATTCAAACTTATAGCATAACTAAGTTATGAAATATAGGATCGAAAGAAACAAACCTTATAATTTTCCATGGCCTAGAGCTTGAGTTTTGAAAATCTATTTCACCATTTTTATGAAAAGGTCGAATGGAAGAAGAAGAAAATGGGGGAGAGATTTTTCTTGCTTGGTTTGCCTTGGGAAATGAGAAAGAAATGCTTGGTGGAGGATAATTCTTGAACAAATATCTTGATAAATTGATGACATCACTTGCTTATGTCATTGCTTGCATCATTCCTTTACCACGTGTCACAATCTCATGGTGTGAGGGTGTATTTACTTACAACCACATGTTTTAGCTTCTCTTGGAAGCTTCCTTCCCATGCTACTTGTACGTGCTTTCCCCTTGGTCGTTTATTTGTTTTACATTTCGCTTAACTCTCATTCTCGTTAATCATTTGAGGGATCATATCCATGATCTTATTACTTGGGCTTCCCTAAACCTTTCTTAATATTTTATATTCCTTAAATTATCCTCTCTTATAATCCTTGAATTTAAATCCTTTTAATTATGTTACCTTATACTCAATTCTTTCGGTATCTGGTGGATTTTCGAGAAAAATCAGAGTGTCCGAATTCAAATTCTGACGATCTTTACATACACTTATATACTTTATAGAATACTAATATGATCTCAAAATTTACATAACAGTGCTCCTACATAGTGTGGTCTAATAATTTTACTCAATCAATAAAAGTTACTATTCATCAGGGTTTCAAAAATTCCAAAATTTGGGGTTATTACAGATGCCCTGTTGCACTATAAGGTGACATCTCTCCCAGTTGAGAACCAGATTGGTCTCAACACACCTTTTAAGAACTGCACCAAGATTTTGCAAGCACTCGTCAAAAGAATCCCCGAGCACAGAAAAATCATACATGAACACCTCCACATTCTGACCAATCACGTCAGAGAAGATGGCCATCATGTATCTCTGAAATGTGGCAGGTGCACCACATCACCCAAAAGAAACTCTTCTGAAGGCAAAAGTACCAAACAAACACGTGAAGGTAGTCTTTTCCTGATCTTCTGGAGCGATGCAAATTTGATTATAACCCGAATAGCCATCCAGAAGACAATAGTATTCATGCCCAGCCAACCTAGCAAACATATGATCAATAAAAGGAAGAAGGAAGTGATCCTTCCTCGTGGCCTTGTTCAGCTTCCTGTAATCCATGCAAACTCTCCACCCCGTGACTGTTCAAGTAGGAATGAGCTCATTTTTTTTATTAGCAACCACAGTGATGCCCCATTTCTTCGGCACACACTGAACTGGGGTCACCCAAGAACTGTCAGAAATAGGATAAATGATCCCTGCATCTAGCCACTTGAGAATTTCCTTCTTCACAACCTCTTTCATGATCAGATTTAGTCTTCTCTGTTTCTCAACAGTCGGCTTGCTTCCTTCCTCTAGCAAAATTTTATGTATGTAATAAGAAGGGTTAATTCCCTTAATATCTGCTATAGTCTATCCAATTTTCGACTTGAACTCTCTCATAATTCTCAAGAGCTTTTCCTCATCACTACCTAAAAGGTCAGATGCAATAATAACAGGCAAAGTAGATGCATCACCTAAAAATGCATACCTCAAGTGTTTAGGAAAATGTTTAAGCTCGAGTGTAGGAGCTTCCTCAATAGATGGATTGAGACGCTTTAGAGAATTTTTCATCTCTTCCAATCCAAGAGATTCAAAAGGCATATCTAGCCTTCGCTTCTAAGGAGAAGCATTCAAATACTGCAACTACTCATCACCTTCATCATCTACACTATCTGAATTCCCCATCAAAGCTTTCTCTAAGGCATCAGACCTTTGCATTTGATCAAGTTCTGAAGTAACCACAGAATCGAGCAATTCCACTTTTAAGCAATCCTATTTATCAGTAGGGAATTTCATGGAATTGAAAACATTAAAGGTCACATCCTGATCCAGTACTTGCATAGTGAGCTCACCCTTCTGCACATCAATCAAGGTTCGACCGGTAGCCAAGAATGGTCTTCCCAAGATTACGGGAATCTTTTTATCCTCCTCAAAATCAAGAATTACAAAGTCAGCAGGAAAGATGAGTTTGTCCACCTTGACCAAGACATCCTCCACAATGCCTCATAGATATGTAATAAAACGATCGGCCAACTAGAAGGACATATATGTAGGCTTTGGAGCAGGTAAACCCAACTTATTGAAGATGGACAAAGGCATCCGATTGATGCTAGCTCCCAAATCACATAAACACTTATCGCACGATAAGTTTCCAATAGTGCAAGGAATAGTGAAGCTTCCAGGATCTTTAAGCTTCGGAGGTAACTTCTGTTGCAGCACAACACTGCATTTCTCCGTAAGAGCAACGGTCTCTAAGTCATCGAGCCTTACTTTTCGAGAGATAAAACCTTTCATAAACTTCACATAGCTTGGCATTTGTTCAAGAGTTTTAGCAAAAGGTATGTTGATATGAAGTTTTTCTTGAACACCTCCAGAAACTTAGCAAATTACTTATCCAAATTCTGCTTCTGCAGCCTCTTAAGAAAAGAAGATGAAGGATAAACCTGTTTTTCCACTGTATTACCCTCAGGAGGAGTGTGTTCCACAGTTTTCTTCCTTGGTTCCACTTCTGCTTCCTTCTACACATCTTCTTCAGCCACAACTTCATCTTCTGAAACTTGAGATTTTTCGGGGCTTGCAACCTTCCCAGACCTCAATGTAATTACCTTAACCTGCTCCTTAGCTTCCCTCTTTCCTGGAACTTCTGTGTCACTAGAGAGTGTACCAGGTTATCGATTCAACACAGCATTGGCAATCTGCCCAATTTGATTCTCCAGAGTCTTGATAGAAACCGCTTGGCTCTTGCACATGAGCCTAAACTCCTCCAATTCAGATTTTTCATTAGATTGACTTGTACTTCCTTGTGGAAGTTGCTGAAGTTGGAGTTATTGTCTTGGTGCATATTGCGCTTGTTGAAAACCAGGAGGGTTATATTGTTTTGCTGCATACTGTTGATAAGGCTGTTGCACCACATTCTGATTGTTGCTCCATCTGAAGTTAGGATGATTCCGGTTGTTGGGATGATAAGTGGCTGGAACTGGTTGCCGCGACCTCTGAAAGTTGCTCACGAACTGAACTGATTCACTAGATATAGCACACTGCTCCGTCTCATGTGCACCAGCACAAAGCTCTCTGATACTTGCCAAAGAATCCACCTTCATCATCAAAGCTTTAAGTCGAGAAGCTATAGCAGTAGCTGTATCCACCTCTAGGTTTCTTGCTACCTTACCTTGAGGTAGTTTCTGAGTTAGGATATGGTATTCATTAGCAGCCACCAGTTCAATCAACTCATAAGCTTCATCATAGCATTTAGCCTATAAGGCTCCACCTGATGCTGCATCAAGCATGGGTCTAGACTGTGCTCCCAAACCATTATAAAAGCATTTGATAATCATCCAGTCAGGCATCCCATGATGAGGATACTTTCGAAGCATCTCCTTATAGAGCTCCCAAGCTTCACACAAAGACTCTCCAGATTGATGCGCAAATTGAGTAAGAGCATTCCTGATTGCAGCTGTCTTTGCCATATGCAAGAATTTAGTAAGAAATTTCTGAGCAAGATCTTCCCAAGTTATAACAGAGCTTGGTGGTAGAGAATGCAACCAACACTTAGCTTTATCCTTCAGAGAGAATGGGAAAAGCCTCAGCTTTATAGCATCTTCAAAAATATTGTTGAATTTGAACGTGTCGCAGATCTCGATGAAATCTCTGATGTGCATGTTGGGATCTTCCGTTGGAGGACCCCCAAACTGGACTGAGTTCTGTACCATCTGAATCGTGCTAGATTTGATTTCAAAAGTATTAGCCTCGATGGCTGGTCTAATAATGCTAGACTGAATATCATTGATCTTTGGCTGAGAATAATCCATGAAAGCTTTCGGATTCGCTACTGGTTCTCCCAATGCAATAATAGCTTCTTCTTCAACTTTCTCAACTTCTTCAAAAACCTCTTCAACAACTTTGACTTCTTCCTCTGCTTTATCTAGTGTTCTCTTGCGAGATCGAGAACGCGTTATCATAAATGCTCTTTAGAGTACCTGAAAGACAAACAAGCAAACAAGTAAGTAAAATATCCGAGTCAGTGAACTTTAACAACCACTGATGTCAAGCACATAAACTAAAATTAACATCGAGTCCCCGGCAGTGGCGCTAAAAACTTGTTAGGACGAAAACACGCGCTAAAATTACACGCAAGTATATGCGTTCGCAAGTAGTAAAGGATATAAATCAGATTCATTCCCACAGAACTGGTTTAGGTTAACTTCAATTTATGCACTTATGCAACAACGATATGGCTATCGTTCAATGCTTAGATAATAACACTTTAGGTTGTTGATTAACTAAAATATTAACTAACATGCAAATAACTAAGAGATTAAAAGGTTGATATAACTATATGAGACGAACATGGGATTCTAACTTCATTATATACTTCATTCAAAGTCATTGTTCTTAACCTTAGCATGCAATGGTGATGACAACTAATCATATAACATGAAACTAGTAAATGCCAACTTTCGTTGTACGAATACCCTACTACCAGGCATCCACAAAAGAGATAGAAGCTGCATAGATACCAATTATGTTGAGACCCTATATGTCTATAGAATTTGACAACATAAAGGTTTAATGCACAAGTTATCTATCGTGATTACATTTGTGGCGCCCTCCAAACCCGGGTCAGAAGTTTGGGGTCCACACACACACCTTAATTATAACCTGCTTATAACAATAATAAAGATAATAATAATATATGCAGTGACCCTACTTACCAACCACCACGGACCGCAACAAGTTAAAGTATGCACACAAGCCAAACACACTAATATATTATAAACCGTTCAAATCCCAACTATTTCAAACTCAAACTGAGTATTAAACATTATTACAAACTTTTACAAACTTAAATTATCCCAAAAGAAGCCTACTAGCTCAGCTTTCTCAACCTGAACCCCTAGCTCTCGCGCTGGACTGGGATCCTTGCTACCAACTGGTTCCTTTTTAACTGGAAAGAATATAAACAACATCGCACAAATGAGCTAACTAGCTCAGCAAGTCACAATGACAAAACTGAGAATAATGATCATCAGGTGAATATGATTATGATATCAAGTGAACATTGGATTATGATTTAGAATTGGATATTATACTTTTAATTTAAAAACCAAGGTTAGGCTGCTGATCAGTCACGCACTAACCCCGAGCAAGGCACACATCATTGCTCTAACTACTGGATCCAAGGCACACATTGGCCTAACTTGACCATTATATGGTCTGACCACGAATCTGGTCCACAATTTTATAAAAACAATCCAATTCTAACATAATAACAGAATATGCAATAATAAACAATAACCAAAATCATTAACAACAATAAATATTTAACAATAAAAGGGTTTCAATCCTTGTAAGGATCAATAAGGCAATTTTAAAGCTTGAATGCTGGGTAATGAAAGAATTGGATAACAAAGGAATCAACATTTCAGGGTTTCAAATATTTGGGCTTTCAAAGCATAGAATACAATGATTGAATGTACAAGTAATTCAGTTCAGTGTTTGGGATTTTGTTTACATGTATTTTTGGAGTAATATCGTATACTTGAGATTTGTGTTTAGGTATACAACAATCAATGGTCTAGAAAGAATAAGGTTTATGGCTCAAGAACAATAACTGGAATTAGAGTTTAGGTTTCAGTGCTTCAGAGCACTTGCAATATCAACCAGACTATCACGTATTACAATATTTCGAGAAAGTTCGGAATACTTGCCTGATATTGGCTTACTACACTGCACTCGCTTCCAATCACAATCGTCTTACTCCTCAACTAACTGTTTCCCTTTCCTACGTCTTGCCTCTTCTGCTTACATATCATAAGCATCTATCAATAATTTACTCATGGAATTCTATTCAACACATACTTCTATCTACCCTTCGTTTTACCCAAATCCGATTAACGGATTGAAAGTTATGCAATAATCAAGTAAACACCGAATATATAGACCGATAGTCAATTAACAAGTCACATATAGCACATAATACATCACGTAATCAATGATATATTATTTATAAAGAAGTCTCGGGTCATAAATAGGCTTTCTGGCATTTAAAATGATTTTTAAAACATTTTTCGGATTTAAAACGGGTCGTTGGATCAATTTCGGGTTAATAAACAGGGTTCAGTTGGCCAATTCTGGCTCCGAAATAATTTTAGAATAATTATCGAGCCTTGGAAACAATTTAGAATAATATTTTAAAGCTCGAAACTATTTTTCAGAATTTTTAAATCATTTTTAAATAATTAAATCTAATTAAATAATTAATTAAAATCAATTAATAATTAATTAAATTGATTAATCAATTAATTTTCGAATTAATTGACCAATTAATCAATTAGAAATTAACTGAAATTAATTAACTAATTAATTTAGATTTATTTGTGAATTAAAAATAATTTTCAGAATTAAAATAATAATTTTTAGAATTTTCAGAAATTAAAAACGAATTTTTATAATAAAATAAATAGAAAATATGATTTTTAAACATTTTTAAAACAGAAATCCAATTTTTGCAAAGTCTGGAAACTACAGGGACCAAACTGCATCGTTTTCAAAACTGCAGGGACCAAACTGCAATTTTGCAGTCCAGTCGCCGAAAAAAGTCGGGGATGGCCGGAGAACACGTTCCCGGCGTCCTCACCCCACCAACACCTCCAGATCACATCTACAGGTTACCAGGAACACAACCATGCAATCAAAACAACCTAACAATCCCTGAGTTGGCCGGAATTTGGCCGTGAAATTTTCCAGTTTCCGGCGAACATCGGAAAACTTCAAAACACAACTCCCTTCTCTACAGACCTCGTTGGTTCATGAAACTTATACGACTAGATTGCAAATTTCACAGAGAACACAACCCACTATAACACGACATCAATCTATACAGAATAAGAAACCCCCAAATTTCAATTAAGAACATTCATACGGGTTAT